>NC_090733.1:6388079-6403079 GCF_036898095.1 Palaemon carinicauda | reverse complement strand
CATAAAATCCATCCTGAGAGTGAGGCATATGGACATGAGACGGACATTGCAGTTTCCATGGGAATGGCTTCAACGAGTTGAGCGGTCGATGATGGTAAACAGGTAATGATGTCCTTGTGATGTGGGTAGGGGGCTTACAACATTGAGGTGAATGTGGGCGAAACGACGCTCAGGTTGAGGAACGGTGCCTACTCCTGAATCCGTGTGTTGATGTACTTTGGAAGTTTGGCATCCTTAGAAATGCCGTGTCAAATGAACTTCGTCTTCAGCAGCTGTGCAGTAAAACGGAGCGAGGGATGTGAAAGGCCGTGAATTAAATCAAACACCTGTCGGCGGGAGCAGGAATCCCAGGTCAGGGTCTACCAGTACTGACGTCACAGAGGAGGGTAGTGTTGGAGTCGTCAAGGGGGACGTCTTCCCAACGGAGGGATGTGAAGGATGTCATACAAGCTTGATACTCTGGATCCTGTCGTTGGGTTTCAGCCAAGGCGTTTTAATCCAATCCCAGTTGAACAGTGGCCAACGTGTTTCTTGATGGGGCATCGGCAACAGGATTAATTTTCCCAGTGATGTGTTGAAGGGTGCAATTGTATTCAGCCACAGCGGAGAGGTGTCGGCGTTGACAGGCTGACCAGGCATCAAACTGTCGAGTGAAGGCGTGCACCAGAGGCATGTGGTCTTTGTGAATGACGAAGGGCGTACCTTCTAAGAAATGGCAAAAGTGACGGACAGCCAAGTGCACCACCAGCAACTCGCGATCGAAGGTAGACTAACCCGATTCTGCCTTGGACAGTTTTCTGCTGAAGAAGGCCAATGGGTGGGGCAAGCCATTGACCGCCTGTTCGAGTACTGCACAAATAGCGGCGTCCCTGGCATCGGTGGTGAGAAGAGGGTCGTGTGGGATGGAAAAAGTGAGAGCAGCAGCAGTTGGTAGGGCATTCTTTGCATTGCAGAAGGCCGCTTCTTGAAGGGGACCCCAATTCCGGTCTTTTGGCTTGCCCTTAAGTGAGGCGTAAAAGGGAGCAAGAGTGGCGGCGATGGCTGGCAGAAGCCGGTGATAATAGTTGATCATGTCGAAGAATTCCTGCAGTGCTTTGACGTTCGAGGGCGTGGGGAAGTTCTGAATGGCTGCTATCTTTTTAGGGAGGGGATGGACTCCTTTAGGAGTGATACGGTACCCTAAGAACGACACTTTGTTGGCGCCAATAGTACATTTGTTTTATCGTACTAAAAGGCCGTTTTGTTGCAGGTATTCGAGCAAAATGCGAAGGTGATGGAGGTGTTCCTCTTTTGGGGAAAAGAAAAAAGTATGTCGTCCACGTAACATAAAAAGAATGGGAGGTTCCCTAAGATGCCATCCATGAAACACTCCGAAGCGAGTGGTGATGGCGGTCTTGGGGATGTCTTCTGGGTTTATTGGCACCTGATAATAACCCTTCAGGAGGTCGAGCGTGGAGAGAACCTTTGCTTTGTGCAGGTAGGATGTCACGTCAAGGGGCTAGTGATCCGGTTCTCAATCGATCTGGTGCCAGACGTCTGAATTTTGCGAAGACTGGGGGTCCCGTCATCTTGATATGGTGATAAATACTGTGTTTGGCTGGAGCCGTGGGGGTTTGGTGAAGATCTGGATGGAGAACTTCCGGGTACGACGTGAGGAGGTGGGCTTAGGCATCCGGGGGTGCTCTGATATGGAGTGTGAGGTTGGAGGGGGTGGGTTGAAGAGGTGTCGACAATTACGAGTCTGCGTTGACCAATCGTCGGTGGGGGACATCGACCATAGGGTGGAAATGAGAGAGGAAGTCTGCACCAAGGATTGGCAATGTGTCTCAGCAACGAGAAACTTACGGTTAAATTTGCCGTTTCCAAAAAATAATCTGAGGTTCTCGTAACCATAGGTGGGTATCGCAGATCCGTTGGCAGCTACCAGGCTTACCTCGGCAGACTTAGACAGACTACGTCGTGTCCTGAAGAGTTCCCTTGACAAAAGAGAACGACAAGCACCGTGTCTACCATAAATTGCACTTCCATTCCTTCATCATGTAAAAAGAAAAGATTAGAGACACGGGAGGCCACCGCCACGAGCGATGGCCTACTAACAGGTTTTTTGGCCACTGATAATACTTGGCACATCTCTTCGCGGCAGCCCCGAATCTGGAGTGGTAGTAGCAAAACTGCGGTCGATGGGCGGTAGTAAGTGGCTGTAGAAGTCGTTGGTTGGGGCGCGAGCGAGTGGTGGGTGATGGGTGGCTTTGTCGCCTCTCCGGCACGTCACGTGGTAGATGTGTATGTCCTACAGCATTCACGTCAGCTTCGGTTGACGTTGAATAGGTGTCCTCTTCGTTAGGAATGGAGGCGTTGATGAAGGTCTTGAAGATCGGGAAGTCACTGTCCATAGAAGCGTCGGCTCTGGTTATCAAGTCCTTTACGGATAAACTATCGACATCGAGTATGTCAGCGCGTACAGGTTCGGGTAAACGGTGTACCCAAAGGGCATGAAGTAGGTTGACCTCGCGAGGAGAGCCGTCAGCGGCAGGTTGAAGGGGACTGATACTGGGTCATTTCCCTGAGGGCGAGCAAAGCCCTTTGGTCCCCCAACAGTTGTTGAGAGAACTGAAAAAGCTTTCCTATACGGCCGGATTGCGATGGCGAGTACTGCTGCAAAAGGTATGTTTTGAGGGTGTTATACGCTATTGGTGTGTCTCCTTGCTCATAAAGCCAGTCGGAGTTTTCCGGGAAGGTGTCCTCAGGTATTGCCACCAGAACATAATCTGTTTTAGTGGCTGAGCAAGTCATGCCCTTGATGCGAAACTGGACTTCTGCGTGCTGAAACCAAGCAGATATCTCTCCGATGGCAAACGATGAAAGTTTGAATGGGGCGTCGCCAAATTCCGGGGAGTCTGCCATAGTACCAGTGAGGGAGGGGGAAGGCAGGAGGAGTGAGTTGACTTCCGGGGTCACCAATGTGATGGTCTAACAGTATGTTGTGACTCAAAAGGCGAGATGAAAGCAACTAATAAACTTTATTACAGAACATCGAGTTTATATACACACCAAGTCCCGGCAAGAAGGTCACAAAATACAACAGGCTATTTCTTTTCCAACCAGCAACCGGTTCTGTTAACATTTAACAATAAGAAAAGCAGACAGGTTGATGTAAGTTGCTGTCAGTGCGAGGGGAAAGCGAAGATACAAAGGATAATATATACAAAAAAGAGAAATGTCGTTACTATGTACGATCGTATGACACGCGAGTGGTACAAATCTATGAGGAATCTTGATGCAAAGTGGTGATGCAGTTGTCCTGCAATCCCCAGTTGTAATGGTCGAATTAGAACCCTTGGCCTCGATGCCTGCATAATTGCTTGACCAATAGAGGCCACCTTTGTTTTTGTTTTCTTTCCAGAATATAGAAGTTGCAACAATAAACACAACGATTCAGGAAGAAAAGAAAGACTATTATCAATGAAGAACATTTGGCTGTGATCTGGATATGCTGTTAGCTGTTTTGGGATCATTATAAAAAAATCACAAATGATTCAGGCTGCATTATGGCAAAATTTCATTACAATAGCTTTACCATTTATTTCTTCTATAATGACTTCGTGTCCAAGGTACTCCTGAATGATAGAATTCATGTGTGTGAATCCATATGATTCAACAATAGAACGAAGGTATTCTTTCATTCTTTCTATGAGACAATTAATTCCTGTTTGTTCCTCATCATGTGAAATTACATAGTCAATCACTCTTATGAAGGCATCCATCTTCAAAGTATCTATTCCTATCTTTACTCGTTTGAAAAGCTGTATGAATACAGGTACTAATTGGAGTGGAATTTGCCTATCCGTCCTAGAATTTGGGCAGCAAATTTGATGATACACTGTGTCAGCTGCATAAGATTGTGGGCATACTCAATACTGGCCAGAACAGCTTCTGCCAAGAATCATTCCTGGAAGTATACTGTATATCTCCTTGACACTATTTTGACAATCGAAAGTCCTAACAGGATTAAATTTATGTTAACATTTCCTGCCAAAGTGTGTATCTGGTTGTCCAAAAAAAAAAAAAAAAAAAAAAAAAACAAGCAGTCTTGTATTCAAAAGTTGTGCCTTGGAGACTGTCGAGTAGATTGGTGAACAGAAGCAGCTTTATCTTCTTTATTTTTAGAATTCCATGCAATGTATTTGATGCAACAATATTCTTTTCTACATTTTACATGAACCTTTTGAACAGGTTCAGCAGTGATAGTGTCTTTTGGAAGTTCACTGGCTTTAGAAATTCCTTCACATCCTTCTCCTGTTAAGGTCCCAACAGGTTTCCTGGAGCCAAGAGATTTCTGGCAGAATACACAAACATCCATCTTTTTGGGGATTCAACAGTCTGAAAAGGTTATGGATTATGTTAATTAGCTATACTAACTAATCTGACAGAGCCATATGCCATAAAAAAAAACATAAATGATATTATAAAAAAACTACAATGTATTCCAAACTACCAACAGCCTCCTGCAAAGAAATGAAAACATAATTTACTGATGCTCTACGACACTCTCCAGAACCCATATGAATTTTTCTTAGATTATTGCACAAATTTTGAAGCAATCTTGTCTTAATTTTGTTGTTGAAAAAAAGGAATAGATACTATCTTTATAACTAGTTCATTCGTAGTTACTTCAATCTCTATGTGGAAACTTGTATCAAAATGTATTTTGATCTAAAAATGAGGGAAACATGCCAATTGTTTTTATTACATTACCAAAAATTTTTTAGAAAATTAAATAAATAAATAAATCATCCTTATTTAACATGAAATTAACCAAGTTGAATACAAAATTGAGAATAATAGCAAATTCAATCTCACTTGGGGGGCGATCAATTCCATATTGTGACCATTGATCTTCATTTTTTTAATAATTGTCAGCGATTTTACAAAATAAAAATTATCCTTTTCAGTACAAATTGAATTTTCTTTAAATTAACACATGACTAAAATAGCATATTGCGAATAAATAAGTAAGAATTAGATTATTTATTGGCATAATCGAGTGAGTTAATACTGTTTATTGTGGCATTGCTAGTCAAATTTCAAAGGTAATTTTGACATTCAACCTTCTCTCGTCCTTGTGTAAATATGAAACTCTTCCACCAATCTGATTTTGGTTGATTTTTAGTGTGCTATTGTTTTGTACCAATATATTATTTTTTTATTTCTTTTAATTTTGTTTTCTTTGCTTTTTGTGGTAGGTTTAGCCTATTTTGGTCATAGATGGTTATTATTATTATTATTATTATTATTATTATTATTATTATTATTATTATTATTATTATTATTATTATTATTATCATTATTATTAAATATACATCAGGTTACTCGTGAAGCAAGAAAAAAATGATCCATCAGAATAAAGATTAAATATTATCGCAAGTAAAAGAATGCGGAAATAATAGTCTGGAATAACATTCTAAAAATATGTTGATAGAATACACACACACAGAGAGAGAGAGAGAGAGAGAGAGAGAGAGAGAGAGAGAGAGAGAGAGAGAGAGAGAGAGAGAGAGTGATTAGTCGGTGACTGGTCCTGGCAGTGTATCATATCAATTGGAGCTTGTAGTATAACTGATGTCTTCTTAAGTCGTATGTTTGTCTTATCTCACGCTGAAGATGAAATCGTGGAATACTCCCCAGAGCTATCTAGTCTGGAAGACCTTTTCCACGTAGCCTCGGTTGATAATCAGCGTAAAATTATTGTCTTACCATCAGAAGAATCTAAATCATCTTCGTCGCCTTTGATTAACGGGAAGCGATACCTTTAAAGATTGTGTAATTCCATGGCTTTAATGAGTACTTTTACCATTATATATATATATATATATATATATATATATATATATATATATATATATATATATATATATATATATATATCAGTATATATATATATATATATATATATATATATATATGTATATATATATATATATATTAAGTATATATATATATATATATATATATATATATATATATATATATATATATATATATATATATATATATATATATATATATATATATATGCGTAAAAATCACAGGAAAACGTGATGCTCAGATGCAGAAGAACCACAGGGAAAATGAAAATACAGAATATACACTTGAGTCCTGACTAGTTTCGTGATACTTCCTCAGAGGACTGATTTATTGAGAGAGGTTTCTTACAATTTATAGGGAAAGCAAAAGTACGAACATACATATAGAGATTTAGAGAACAATGACACTCCCTTACCCGCTACCTGGGTTTGACTCAGGTGTGCGTAGGAGGAGTCCGAAAGCTCGTTAGACACCTGCTAAAAAGGGTCATTTCTAGTGGCGGGTATATTCTTGTTTTCTTCTTATTTTACTTTCATTACAGTTATTTATATGTCAATGCGGTAGCCTTATCTATATAAATACATAAGCAAAACATACACAAAAATACAAATATATATACATATATATACATACATACATATACATATACATATATATATATATATATATATACATATATATATACATATATATATACACATACACACATATACATATACATACATACACATACATATACATATACATACACATACACATATACATATATATACATACATACAGATACAAATACATATACATATACATAAATACTTACACATACACATACATATACATACACATACACATATACATATATATACACACACATATATACATGTATACATATATACACATACATACCTATGCATATATACATTTATATGTATACAACATTAATATCATAAACATATAATCATGTATATATCAAAACTTATATCTAGCATAACACTATATAGTGCCAATATACTTATGCATACTATATAAAATAATTGTTTACTTTAATGAATGGTAGCTTAGGTCTAAATATTAATTTCACACCGACGTTAATTATTCACAATACATTCAATTCTACATTAAGTGGTTAATGTTTTTTTATATAGTTTACAAATCTCTTTACATATAAAGGCGTCGAGTTTATACATTCCATGACCAATATTCAAGTTGTTTTCAAAGGTTTCTTTTATGAAACTGGACTCTATGATGTTTCTTTCTATTAAGTTATTTGAATGAACCAATTTCTTTGCACCTGACCAATTAATAGGGTGATTTTTATCTCTAACGTGGGCAAAGAGTGCATTATTATCTTGAGCATACCTGACACTTTTCTTATGTTGTTCAATTCTCTTATCTAGGGCTTTACCAGTTTGACCAATATAGTATTTTTCACAAGCATTGCATGGAATACGATATACACATCCCTTGGTAATGTCAGGAGAATTCTTTATTAAGGCAGTTTTTATTGTATTTTTACTCTTAAATGCTACATTTACATCGAAGTTTTTTAACAGTTGGGGAATTTCTTTAAATGAATCACAATAAGGTAGTACAAGTAAATTTTGTGTGTTATAGTTTTTTCTGTTATCATTACCGAAAAAAGTCTTTTTTGCTGTTCTTAGGGCATCATCTAATACAATTTCAGGATACTTTAGTTTTTTACCTATTGCTCTAATACCATTTATTTCGTCATCAATATATTCAGGGCAGCCCTGAATATATTGATGACGAAATAAATAAATGGTATTAGAGCAATAGGTAAAAAACTAAAGTATCCTGAAATTGTATTAGATGATGCCCTAAGAACAGCAAAAAAGACTTTTTTCGGTAATGATAACAGAAAAAACTATAACACACAAAATTTACTTGTACTACCTTATTGTGATTCATTTAAAGAAATTCCCCAACTGTTAAAAAACTTCAATGTAAATGTAGCATTTAAGAGTAAAAATACAATAAAAACAGCCTTAATAAAGAATTCTCCTGACATTACCAAGGGATGTGTATATCGTATTCCATGCAATGCTTGTGAAAAATACTATATTGGTCAAACTGGTAAAGCCCTAGAAAAGAGAATTGAACAACATAAGAAAAGTGTCAGGTATGCTCAAGATAATAATGCACTCTTTGCCCACGTTAGAGATAAAAATCACCCTATTAATTGGTCAGGTGCAAAGAAATTGGTTCATTCAAATAACTTAGTAGAAAGAAACATCATAGAGTCCAGTTTCATAAAAGAAACCTTTGAAAACAACTTGAATATTGGTCATGGAATGTATAAACTCGACGCCTTTATATGTAAAGAGATTTGTAAACTATATAAAAAAACATTAACCACTTAATGTAGAATTGAATGTATTGTGAATAATTAACGTCGGTGTGAAATTAATATTTAGACCTAAGCTACCATTCATTAAAGTAAACAATTATTTTATATAGTATGCATAAGTATATTGGCACTATATAGTGTTATGCTAGATATAAGTATTGATATATACATGATTATATGTTTATGATATTAATGTTGTATACATATAAATGTATATATGCATAGGTATGTATGTGTATATATGTATACATGTATATATGTGTGTGTATATATATGTATATGTGTATGTGTATGTATATGTATGTGTATGTGTAAGTATTTATGTATATGTATATGTATTTGTATCTGTATGTATGTATATATATGTATATGTGTAATAGTTAGAATAGTAATATTACATGTTTAAAACAAATGACGTAATATGTCATGTTGGTTGGAAGAGCTGACCGTGAGATTTGCTATGGTCAACTCAAATTGTAAGCAGGATGTAAGATGCTAAGTTGCCATTCTTTCTTAGTGTCAACACATTGTCTCTTCGTGTGAAAGTTTGTGACGTCACCGGATGCAGGTGTCTTCCGATTCCGTCACTTGGTTAAGAAAAAGCAAGTATACGATATTTGTGATATCGGTAATTTATTCAGTTCATATCTAAACTTCACCAGAATTGGTCATGTGGACCAACACAGCTTCCTCCAGTGATGGAGATGTTTAACTCAGTTGTTATTCACAATAAAACTTAAAAACTACTAAAATGTGTTCAGTAAACCATTCAAATACATCTGAAAACAACTCATACTCAAATGTGTGCTTAAGACAGTAGCACACCAATAAATGGTGGCAGCGGTTAAACTCAAAGACAGCGATTAAACTCTAAGAATTAGAGAAATATCTTCAAGACTTCAAAATAAATAGCTGTAAAACCAGAGATATATCTTCAAGACTTCAACATAAAAGCTGTAAAACCAGAGAATGATCTTCAAGACTTCAAAATAAAAGCTGTAATACCTGATAAAGATCTTCAAGAACTCAGAACTATCTACAAAAATCTACAATTTTGACTAAGTCCAACGGAAATGCTAACACCAACATATGTTAGTATACAAATAGAATCTTCAATCAACATCCTAGGAAACCCAAGGACTGGCATTCAACTATTGCAAAACATATCCAGGAAGACCTACATTCTACAAGAAACTAGAACGAGACATCGCTAACAAAACATCAAGAGAGAGAGAGAGAGAGAGACGACTCGACTTCATATATAAGCTAAGTACAGAGATTTTGTATTCATTTCAGTTTATGCAGTGAAGTGTAGTTATCACAAGTCGTTAGTCAATTATTACTGGGGTGAGTGAATTCCTAAACTTTGTTATAAGAAACTCCGAATTCTCATTTAGAATTTTTCTTTCTTTGTGCTAATTCCTTTTTCTTTCATAAACTCTTGGGGGGAAATGTGTTGGGATTAGTAACATTGTTGGGGGAATTTTATTATACATATGCATTTACGCAGTGGGCGTCTGTACTCATATAGATATTTTGATAGGATTGAAAGGGGTCAAAGAGATAAAAAAAAAAAAAGAATACAGCAGTCATGGCTCCTCCTGTCAGCCCTACCCCTGGACCTAGTAGTGTAGGCCAGGCTAATCCTCCTCCAATTGTGACGCTTGTAAATGCCAGGTCAGCAATCCTTCCTTTTCAAGGCCGTGTCAACGGGTTCTTGCCACAAAATGTGGAGTCATGGATTTCATCCGTTGATGCCCATTTAAATGCCAAACAAATCGTAGATCCTTTTGTATAATTACAAGAAGCTAAAAGTTTTATAGATTTTTCTAAGGGGGATGCGAGTGCGTATTTAAGAGGTGTTTCATTTCAGGAAGCAGTTACTTGGGATGATTTCAAAGTTAGGTTACGCGCGATCTATGGGGGTGAGGAAGCTTTGGATGTAGTGTTAACGTTACGAAATACACTTAATCAAGCCACTATGAATCGGCTTAATGTTGTTGAGAGAGCAGCTCTCATAGCTGATAGGCTTAACGAATATCAGGACATTTTAGGTAATTCCACTTGGGTTACTAACGATAATATCTCCGTGAAATATTTTTTACGATTAATGTATTTAACTTGCATGACACTTATGTTGCCTGAAGCTTTAGTGCGGTGCTTTGATAAGAAAATATGCCTGCAAGTACGGAATTGGATGTCTATAAACAGATAAAGAAACACATGTCCAAGTGTCCAGATCTAGATCCCGTGTTAACTCAAGTTTTTGCTAAGAATGAAACAAAACCACAAACAGTGAACGTAATTAATAATCCAGTAGCGGGAGTGACGTGTTACAACTGCAAACGTCAAGGTCACATAAGCGCAGACTGTAGAACGAAATTTTGTTCAGTTCACAACACAGGATCACATTCTTATAGTCAATGTTACGCGCGTAAGACACAACAATATCCTAGAAATACACAGTCAATTCCACAGTCAGTTCCATATGGAAATAAAAAGAAAAATCCTCATTTTAACAATAAGAAGAAACAACAAAATGTCAATGCAGTTCAGAGTCCGAAACAAACAAACACTTCTTCAAATATCGCTGAGCCTGGGCCGTCAAACCAGACCTCGCAAAGTCAGCCTAATTTTCAGAATGTGCAGAGCAAAGCAAATACCACATAGTTAACTCTAGAGGGGAAGAGAGTGATGTTGGGTCAAGGTCATTTTTGTCAACATCAATAGTAATGAATAATCAATTTAATGTTTTATCAGATAATTGTGAGACAATAGATTTTCCTATGAAACACACGGCCGAATTAAGTAAAACAGTGCATGCTCCCGTAGATTTGCAACGTATTCATACAATAATAAGCCAAAATGAGTTACGGCCAACCTTATATGCTGTAAATTTAGAACACAAATCCTTTACGTTATTTTTTGACTCTGGTAGTCCACGTAATATTATGGATTTGAAGACGCATCATTTGTTGTTTTCGAACTTTCCGATTGAAAAATCAGGAATTAGACTTTCAGGTATAGGAAATAATGAATTAAACGTCATAGGCATAACTCATATTCAGTTCAGAGTCGGTAATCGCACGTTTGCCGATACATTTGTTGTTGTGAAAAACATTAATATGTATCCAGCTGTAATTATAGGATACCCATCTATGGGAAATCAAAACATTATCTTAGCTCCTGCAAAGCACGGCGTGTATATCAAAGGGAAATTCTATAAGTCTTCTAATACTTTAAAGTCAGTTTTGGATAAAAAGGAGACGACAAATGTAACCGTAACGTACGTTGAAGAACCAATAACTTGTCTCACTAATAAAGAAATAATATACGCGACCCAGCAGAATTCTCGTTCACCCGTAATATCATCTTGCACGCAATATATCGAACCAAACATACCTTCGAATTTAATAGTGCAAATAAAGAAAACACTACCGGGATCTGAAATATTAATCCTTTCCGATACTTTGAAAACTAACGGATTGTCTGTCACACAAGCTATTTATACAGTAGGCTCACATCAGCAATGTAATATCGAAGTCTGTAATCATTTAAATAACACTTTAGTAATTCACAAAAATCAACATATCTTGGATGTAGAAGTTTATAAACATCGTATTCTTACCGTTGCTGAAATCAATCACTCTCAATCAGTTGCGGATGAATCCCTTTTACGATCTATTAAAAATAAAATCAGTAAAGACATTCAAGACGAAGAAATTCAGCAGAAAATTTTTGAACTTTTAAATAAATATACAGATGTCTTTTCCACTACGGATGGATCCTTAGGGAAAACAGATGTGATCGAGCATCAAATAAGGTTAAAAGACAAACAGAAAATTATATATGTACCCTCGTACAGACTCCCTATGAAATTCCAGAATGAAATAAATGATGAAGTAGGTAAAATGTTAGAGGAAGGAGTCATTAGAAAATCAAATAGCCCTTATAATTTTCCTTTAATAGTTGTACCGAAAAAAGATCGAACATGGCGTATCTGCGTCGACTTTCGTCGTCTAAACGAGGAAACGATCCCTGATCGATTCCCAGTGCCATGTACTGACGATATTTTGTCTTTGTTAGGTCAGAATAAATATTTTACCAGTTTGGACTTACTTAAAGGCTTTCACCAGATATCATTAGAAGAAGATAGTATCCCATACACAGCCTTCAGCACAGCCAGGGGACATTATGAATTTTTACGGATGCCTTTTGGTTTACGTTGTGCTCCTATAACATTTACAAGAATGATTAACATAGTGTTTGGAGACTTGTTAGGGGATATATTGCATGCCTATATGGATGATCTTGTAATCTTTTCCAACACCTTAGAGGAACATCTACGTAAGTTAGAACTAGTACTACAGAGATTAAGACAACATAACTTAAGGGTAAAGATTAGTAAGTGTGAATTTTTCAAAACAGAATCAATATATTTGGGTTTCATGGTGTCAAGCCAAGGTCTTAAAGTAGTCCATGATAAGGTGTCGGCTATACGTAATTTTCCCATACCTACTAATGTCAAGGGAATACAGCAATTTCTGGGTTGTAGTGGATATTACAGGCGTTTTATACGCAACTATTCAATAATAGCCGCTCCTTTAACTGATCTTACGAAGAAGGGCGTAGATTTCATATGGTCTGAGCAACATCAACAGGCGTTTAATACTTTGAAAGATGAACTGTGTAGTTCTCCTATCTTAAAATTTCCTGACTTCGGTAAGGAATTCTTCATTGCAACAGACGCCTCAGACTTAGGAGTAGGAGGGGTATTGCTTCAGCAATATGATAAACAGTTTTTCCCGATAGCTTTCTATTCTCGGAAATTGAGAACTTCCGAAAGTAAGTATGCAGTAATAGACAAGGAAGGACTAGCTATTGTTAATTCGCTAGTGCATTTTAAGTTCATAATTTACGGTTATCCCGTTAAGGTTCTTACTGACCATAAACCACTAACAGAGTTCTTTAAAGGCTTCAATCACAGCCCTAAACGAACTCGGTGGCATTTAATCATTCAAGATTTTGGCGCAAGAATCGGGTATTTACCTGAGAAAGCAAATATCATTGCGGATGCATTATCACGCAACCCCGTGTCATCTTGTACGGAGTCTTTAGCTGAATTAATAGATATATCAACATCCATGCCTATTGTAAAAACAATATCTGAACAAGAAGATTTAGGCTGGAGTGCTGAATTGTTACAGACTGAGCAAAGAAAAGATCAGAAAATAGAAACAATTATAAATGCTTTGAAAGGCAATCATAAAGAAAAAGAATATATAAAGTATAAGCAGCAGAATTATGTAATCAAAGATAATATTCTGTGTAGGACTGTGACAAGGAAAACCCGCAATACACCACATGTAACTAACGACCAGGTAGTAGTACCAAACTCACTTGTTTCCACTGTCCTGAATTGGTTGCATTCAAATCCATTACATGGACACCCTGGGTTCTCATTAATGTCACAGAAAGCCAAATCATTGTTTTATTGGCATACAATGCTTACAGATATAAAAAGACACATAGCTAATTGTCGCACATGTCAGGAAAACAAAGGGCATACGAAAACACCTGTTAGCTTAGGAGCTTATCCTGTTCCCAATCAACCTTTTGAAAGAATACATTTAGATTTGTTAACAGGATTTTACGAGTCAGACAGAGGGAATAAGCACCTCTTAGTAATTATAGATGCTTTAACTCGATATACAGAACTAATAGCGCTTAAAACTAAAACTGCGATTGAATGCGCTAGGAAGTTTTACGAGTGTTACATTTGTAAACATGGAATTCCACACATGATAATCTCAGACTCGGGTGGTGAATTTAATAATCACTTTCTTACCTCATTGTGTGAATTCCTCAACATAAAGAAGATCAATACCATGATATATCACCCAGAGTCTAATGGGCTAGTGGAAAGAGCAAATAGGAAGATATTAAATATATTGAGGGTAACACTAGGGGGATCAGACCCCAACTGGGATATTGCAATACCGGCGGCACTGAGTACTCTGAATCATTCATATCATATATCAATTAAAATGTCACCGCATGAAGCATTGTATGGTACCCCAGTTAGAACACCTTTCCATGTATTAACGCCTACAACTAATCTATCAAATCCTTTAAAAGAATGTATAAATGCAAGTATAAGTCGATATGATATCCTTCGAAAGAATTTAGAAGAATCACAAATCATAATGAAAAGGAATCATGATAAAATAGCGAAACCAACTAAAACATATACCGTGGGTGATAACATCTATATTCAAATCAATGTCAGAAAAGGGCTCAACTATAAACTAACACCTAAGTTTGAAGGCCCATTTAACATTTTGGAAACATTAACGGCCAATAGGTTTAGAATTCAAAACGTAGCCCAACCCACGGATGAGTGAATAGTACCATTGTCTCACATAAGAAATTAAAAAGAAGTGAGGAAAAATTTTAATTTTTGTGACTAAAAGTTTTCTTTTTAATACAGGAGTAATTACATATATTTTTTCTCGTTACAGGTTTCCAAGATGAATTTTTTGTTGTTGGGAGTGATATTGTTCGCTCAGACATTTTTTTCGTATGGGATGAGTTCTAAGACTAAGAATATATATTTTAAATATGGAAATATAGTTGAAAGACAAGAAGACATTTTTATTACATCAACCAACGTAATTGTCGAAGTGCATATGCAAGCAATTTTTCTTCAAGAGAATGATGTCACTAGCTTAAGAACCGCCATTTCAAGGTTTTCTGCATCATTGGATGAG
>NC_090733.1:6375579-6378079 GCF_036898095.1 Palaemon carinicauda | reverse complement strand
GACAGTGTTCACAAGGGAGGGTAGGGTGGGCTCTTCTAATCGCTCTCTCCTTCTTCTCCTCCTAGCCTCCTCATTTTGTCTCCTCCTCTCCTCGAAGTCCACGGTGCCATGGTGTACTGTACTCCTCCAGGTTTTCCTGTCCCTGGCTGTTTCTTCCCATGAGGAAGGATCGATGTCAGTTAGAGCCAGGGTGCGCTTTAGTTGATCTTTATAGCGCATTTTCGGGGCTCCTCGTGGTCTGGTGCCCTGGGTCAGTTCTCCGTAGAATATTTTCTTTGGGAGCCTAGATGGATCCATCCTATGCACGTGTCCTATCCAGCGGAGGCGGTGGTGGATGATGGTGGCCTCCACGCTGGTCAGCGAGGCACGTTCTAAGAATTCAATGTTGGTGGTGTGGCTCTCCCAGGGATTTTCAAGATCTGCCTCAGTTTCATTTGTTGGAAGCGTTCTAGGTTTTTAAGATCGTTTTTATATAGCGTCCATGTTTCACATGCATACAGGAGCGTGGAGAGGACTACTGCCCTGAACACCATTATTTTGGTGGTCATTGTCAGTGCGTGGTTGTTAAATACGCGGCAGTTGAGTCAGCCAAAGGCGGAGTGGGCTGCCCTGATCCTGTTCTCCACGTCCTTTTTGCTTGTGGGAGCTGATGTTAGGATGCTCCCTAGGTAGGAGAACTGGTCCACCTGTTCTAACGGTTGGTCATTCACTGTGGTATTGAAGTTGGGGAGCATCAGTCCTGGTGGATGTTGGACGAGGGTCTTGGTTTTGTCTGAGTTGACTTGCATCCCAAAACCTTCGTAGGCAGAGTTGTATGCATCAGCTAACGACTGCAGGTCCTCTGCCGTCTGACCTGGGGTGGCATTGTCGTCAGCATACTGCAGTTCTCGCACTGCACACGAGGTGGTCTTGGTTCTGGCGCAGAGTCTAGCGAGGTTGAAAGCGCCTCCATCCATGCGGAAACGTAGGTCGACTGAGGGTGTGTCTGGGGGAATCTCGTTGAGCATTGCTGCGGTGTATAGCGAGAAACACGTCGGGGCCAGAACACAGCCCTGCTTCAGGCCGCCGTTGATGGGGAATGGGTCTGAAAGAGAGTTCTGGTGGCAGACTCTCCCAACCATTCCGTCATGGAGGGCACGCACCAGCTTGACAAAATCGGGTGGGCAGCCATATCTTTTGAGGACAGCCCACATGGCAGGTCGAGGTACTTTGTCGAAGGCCTTTTTCAAATCCAAGAAGATGAACATTAAAGGGCTGTTGTTGTTCGGGGCTCTTCTCTTGTAGTTGTCGCGCACAGAAGATCGTGTCTATGGTCCCGCGGGAAGGTCGAAAGCCGCACTGGGGCTCTGGCAGGACGTCTTCTGCGAGAATAAGGAGGCGGTCAAGGAGAATCCGAGCAAAAATCTTACTCGCGATACTTAGTAGTGATATTCCCCGGTAGTTGTTACAGTTCTCCCTGTCTCCCTTCTTGAAGATGGTAGTGATGTTTGCATCGCGGAAGTCACTGGGGGGGGGGGGGGGTCTTGGTCTCCCATATTTTCAGTATAAGGAGCATCAAACGGTTCCTCAAGCCGGGGCCACCGTGAGTGAGGAGCTCCAACGGGATGTTGTCTGGCCCTGGGGCTTTGCCGGGCTTCATGCGCTGCAGGGCCTTGTTGAAGTCATGGATGGAGGGTGGTAGTGCCATCCAGTGACGGACGGGATGCTGCGGGGTCATTCGCAGGAGATCGTCTGGGGTGTCTGCTTGGTCATTGAGAAGGTTCTCAAAGTGAGACCTCCACCTGGCCAGGATGCCCTCGCTGTCGGTGATGGTCGTGGCCCCATCCGCGTCCTTCAGGCTGCCCACTGATGACCGTGTGGGACCGAATATTTCCTTTGTTGCTGCATAGAATCTGCGCAGGTCACGTTGGTCAGCGAAACTCTGTATTTCTGCAGCTTTTCTTTGCCACCAGATGTTCTGGGCTTCACGGATACCTCTCTGGCAACCAGCTTCAGCCACCTTGTGAGCACATTTGTTAGCTGCTGTTGGTTGATTTTCCAAAGTCAGGCGTGCTTGTCGTTTGGTTTCAATGAGAAGAGAGATAGTAGCATCATTCTCATCAAACCAATCCTGCCGTTTCTTGGTGGTGTAGCCTAGTGTTTCTTCCGCGGCACGGGCCATGGCGTTTCTGAGGGTGGTCCAGTGGTGCTCAACAGTGGCCTGACCCACAGGGTCTGCGAGGTATTGTTCGCAGGCCTCCTTGTAGTTCTGTGCCACCTGTGGGTTGCGGAGCTTACTACAATCAAAGCGTTGGTGTGGTACGCTGCCAGGTGCCCTCCTGGGTGGTCGTAAGTCGTCACGGAGAGTCAGGAGATGAGGAGTCTGTGGTCCGTCCAGCAGTCGTCCGCTCCGGGCATGGATCGGGTGATGCGGACGTCTCCTCGATCTCTGGCTCTGGTCAGGACATAGTCCAGGGTGTGCCAGTGTTTAGACCGTGGGTGTCTCCATGTGGTCTTTTGT
>NC_090733.1:6356530-6366530 GCF_036898095.1 Palaemon carinicauda | reverse complement strand
AGAGCCGGACGGCATTGGTCAAGGAAGCCTGAATTAGTTTCTCCCCTTCCTTATATGCACTCTTTCGGTTGCCGGGCTTGGAGGTTGTGTACACTCTTATCCCGGCATCCATTCTAATTTTCTTTTTCTTCTAGTGCTGTACTTGTCCCGGCTGCCGGCCTCATAGGCCGGCAGCCGGGCAGGTGTAGTCCTCTGGTTCTTTTGCTGCCAGCTGGCATCGGTCTTGTACCTTTGCCGGCCGGCTTATGTCAGCCCTTGTCTGTCGGTCACCAAGAGTGTGGCCGGCAGCTGGGTACTACCTTGTGTAGTTGCTGGCCGGCAGCCATTGCACAGGCATTTGAACCAGAGTGCTGCCACCCTATAGCTGTTAAGTAGTATACTTTAAAGCTAGTTGTGGTGTGTGCCGGCCGGCAAAGGCAGGCCGGCACACATCCCCCTATACTGTACTAGTATTCTTCTGTATAGCATATACTGTAAGAGGAAAACTATAGTAAGGGTTTTGGTACAGCACTGTGTCTTCTAACACTATTGTGTTTTCTTGCACACCCCTTTGCTGTTGCCCTCAGATAGGAAGCTGAGTTCTTCCCTGTCTATTATCCAGGATTTTAAAATCATTGCTTAGGTGTGAGCTCCACCTGTTTCCTCTGGAAACCTTGCATTGGTTACTCTAGAAGAGATAAACCATTTTTTATTTTATTATCTGGAAGGCTGCAACAATGGGTTGTGAGGGAAACACAAGTGTGTGTCTTTCCTTTCTGAATTGTTATGCTATACTATGCATAGCCAGTGATACATAGTTCACTTGATACTCATGGAAATTTCTTCTCTTTATAGAAGGACACTCCGAAGTGGGGAAGTGCTTTCTGCAATGTCAGCAGCAAGAACCTCTGCGGACATGAGTTTTGTAGGAGACACGCAACATACGCTGTCTCCAAGGATGATCTCCGGTATTGGGACTCTCAGGTATGTACTGTGTGCACTAACCTGATTAATGAGACATTTAAATAGCTAGGAAGAAGCTCCATACCTGGGTAATGGGCTTCCAAAAGAACACTTCTGGCCCTTATCTTCCAAGTGAGAAGATGAGGGCGTATCCTTTCCCTAAGGCATCAGCTGATGCAGTGATTCCCCAGCCTCAAGAGGAGATCCCCTAAGTTCAGATCCAGGTGGATGCTGAAGTCGCGGTCGCGATGCAAGACATCCAGCTAGATGACAGGATGTCTGATGTGGACGGGTGTCAGGAGGAAGACCTCCTGGCAGAAGCCCAGGATGAAGTTCAAGCCCCTCTACATCGGCCGGTCTCCCAGTAGAGCTGGGACAGGCCCTCTCTTCTATTGTTGGAATGATCCAACAAATGCAGAAGGAGAATCAGGAGAAGGCGGCTGCAATGGAACTGCGAATGCAGTGCCTTGCAGAATCACATGGGCCCCAGAAAAAGCTCAATGTGAAAGACCTTCCCTTGTGCTCAGATGCTAACCCATGGAGGTATGCTGAGCACATGCCGATGACGACTGAAAAGATCGTCATCTCGGATAAGCTGGGCTCAGTTCCCCTGGAGGGTGGAATTCTGGCCCAGCAAGGCATCATATCCGGACTGTTATGTCCGGCTGAGGAAGGAACCAGCTTCAAAGGAGGAGACAGAGCCGAAGGAGGTCATAGTGATGGACCATGCTAAGGCTCAAGCTCTACTTTCATCCTCGATGAAAGAGAGGGGCTTCTCTAACTCAAAGGTAGCTGCATTGAATAGGAAGCTCCCTTCCTTTGTGTCCTCGCCTACTAGAGCCTTCCCCTTTTTACAGAAAGGGTTTCTGGCTGTACTAAAAGCAATCGAGGCCGGCAAGTCTTGCCCCTCCCTAGAGGAGTGTAAACCCTTGTCGCTGGCCCTGCCTATGGACCACAAAGACTGGAAGGACGTCCATCTTACGTTCTCAGTGGGAAAGTTGGAGGCTGATATTGCCGGACGTCAGTTCGGCAAGGACCTCCCTAAGCTGTCTGACTTTCTTTTGCAAAGTGAGTTCGATACAAAAGAAAGACTGACTGCCTCAATGTCTCTTCAGACTACTCTCGAGACGATGGCAAGTGACCCCAAGGTCCATGAAATGTTCATGGTAGTGGCCAAGCCTCATCTGGCCACAGTGACGAAGGACCTTTACGGCTTCGTCAAGGCAAGGAGAGCTTGTAGGGAGTTCGTGTTTACCTCGGCTACGGTGAGGCACGAGCTAAAGAAACTAATCTCCTCCAACATTTGGGGAAAAGACCTTTTTCCCTACCGACTTGGTCAAAGAAGTTGTTGATAAAGCCGCCTTGGAGAATAGAAACCTTCTCCAGAAGTGGGGCCTGGCTATCAAAAGAAAGTCTTCCCCGGATGAGGGTCCTCAACCAAAGAGGAAGACTATGAGGACTAGGCTACCGTCTCGGCCAGCCAAGCCTCTTAGACAGCAACAGCAACTGCAATTGCCATTGCCCCCAGTGCCCCAGATCGTGGCACAAACCCCGACCACCTTTCAGTGGGTACCCCAGGCCGTGTCGACACAGTCCACGGCATTCACCCCAGCGTTCGAAGGGCAGTCTACTTCCTTTCGAGCAAAGCCTAGAGGAGCAGCCAGAGGCTCGTCTAGACGCCCCTCAAGGGGAAGGGGATTCAGGGGTGGTCGTGGTCAGGAAGGCAAGACCTCAGGACGGCAGTCCAAGTGAGGTGATACCGGTAGGAGGGAGACTTCTGAAATTTCGGGATCGGTGGACCTTCGATCCCTGGGCCCACAGCCTACTCAAGAATGGACTGGGCGGGAGCTGGTACAGCACTCCACCCCCGTGCCTTCGGTTTTTTACAACACTCCACCCCCGTTATGGAGGAGTACGTTCAAGAACTGTTGGAGAAAAAGGGTGAAGCCCATCAATTTCTAAGGGAGGCTGTTTTGTGTTCCCAAGAAAGACTCGGAAAAGCTCAGAGTCATTCTGGACTTGTCGCCACTTAACAAGTTCATAGTGAATTGCAAATTCAAAATGCTAACACTGCAACACATAAGGACCTTACTGCCCAAGAGGGCATATTCCGTCTCTATAGACTTGTCAGACGTCTACTGGCACATTCCAATTAGCCATCGACTCTCCCCCTACCTAGGGTTCAGGCTACAACGAAGACTATACGCCTTCGAAGCCATGCCATTCGGGCTAAACATAGCCCCAAGGATTTTTACGAAGCTTGCAAGCGTAGCTCTCAAATAATTTCGCCTAAAGGGAATTCAGGTAGTAGCCTACCTGGACGACTGGTTGGTGTGGGCAGCATCCGAGACAGAATGCTTGCAAGCTTCCAGTCAAGTGATCCAGTTCCTAGAGTACCTAGGCTTCAAGATCAACAGATAAAGTCTCGACTTTCTCCATCTCAAAAGTTCCAGTGGCTGGGAATCCACTGGGACCTTTTGTCACACCGTTTCTCCACCCCGGCGAAGAAAAGGAAGGAGATAGCGGGTTCTGTCAAGAGACTTCTAGATTCCGAAAGGATATCAAAACACGAGCAGGAGAGAGTACTGCGCTCTCTCCAGTTTGCTTCGGTGACAGACCCAGTGCTAAGAGCACAGCTAAAAGATGCAATCGGAGTTTGGAGAAGTTATGCATCAAACGCGTGAAGAGATCTGAAAAGACCAGCCGCTTCGACTAAGTACTCTTCTCAGGCCTTGGTCCCAAGCCAGACATCTAAAGAAGTCAGGTTCTTCTTCAGCCACCTCCCCCGTCGGTGACGATTCACTCAGACGCCTCGAAGGAGGGATGGGGAGGTCACTCTCATCGGAAAAAAGTCCAGGGGACTTGGTCCAGGCTATTAAGACCTTTCACATAAAACTTTCTAGAAGCTAGGGCAGTGCTCCTTACCTTAAAGAAAGTCTCCCCGCATCATTCGATCCACATAAGATGGTGATAGACAGCGAGGTAGTTGTGAGATACTTGAATCGACAAGGATTGAGGTCACCACCTCTCAACCAGGTGATGTTGGCCGTCTTCCGATTGGCGGAAAAGAAGAAGTGGTACCTGTCGGCAGTTCACCTTCAAGGAGTCCGCAATGTGACAGCGGACGCTCTATCCAGGTTCACACCGATAGAGTCGGAATGGTCCTTAGACGCAGGATCATTCTCCTTCATTCTGAATCAGTCCCAGAACTGCAGATAGACCTCTTTGCGACGAAAGACAACAAGAAGTTGCCCCTGTACGTGCCCCGTACGAGGACCCCTTAGCGGAAGCAGTGGACGCGATGTCCCTCGACTGGAACAGATGGTCCAAGATTTATCTGTTCCCTCCTCACAACCTTCTGTTGAGGGTCCTCAACAAACTGAGATCCTTCAAAGGGTAGCGGCAATAGTGGCCCACAAGTGGCCGAACAGCGTGTGGTTCCTCCTGGCATTGGAACTGTAGCTGAAGTTTGTACCACTACCAGATCCAGTTCTGACCCAGCGAGTCCAGAAGTCAACTGTCTGCGCTTCATTACAGAAAACCCGGACCCTGCAGCTCATGATTTTCTCTCCTTAACGGTGAGAGAGCGTTTCGGGATTTCGAAAGCCAGTATAGACTTCCTTGAGGAATATAAGTGCAAATCTACTAGAAGGCAATATGAGTCCTCTTGGAGAAAATGGGTGGCCTTTTGTCAAGGCGAAGATTCCGCAGGAGATCTTGACAGACTTCTGCCTATCTTTTTTCCCCACCTCCATGGTCAAGGGTTGGCAGCGAACACGATTTCAGCGTGTAAGTCTGCTTTGACAAGACCCATTCTATATGCCTTCCAGGTCGACCTAGGTAACGAGATCTTTAATAAAGTCCCGAAAGCCTGTGCTAGGCTCAGACCTTCAGCACCTCCAAAGCCCATTTCATAGTCTTTAGACAAGTTCTTCATTTCGCTTCTCTGTTGAGCAATGAAGAGTGTGCGTTAAAGGATTTGACACAAAAAGTTATTTTCCTATTTTGCACTCGCGTCCGGGGCCAGGGTTAGTGAGATTGTAGCCTCTCGAGAGAGGCAGGTCGTGTTCAGTTCCTGGATGGGGAAGAACTGAACCTGTTTCCGGATCCTACGTTTCTCGCCAAGAATGAGTTACCCACCAACAGGTGGGGTCCCTGGAGAATCTGCCCTCTGAAAGAAGATGCATCTCTATGTCCAGTAGAATGCCTAAAGGTCTATCTTCGTAGAACTTCAGACTTCAAGGGTGGTCAACTATTCAGGGGAGAAACATCAGGCTTAAATTTATCTCTGAATCAACTTAGAGCTAAAATCACATATTTTATTCGCAGAGCGGATCCTGACAATACACCCGTAGGTCACGATCCGAGGAAAGTTGCCTCATCCTTAAATTTCTTTAATTGTATGGATTTTGAACATCTCCGTTCATACACTGGCTGGAAGTCTTCCAGAGTGTTCTTTCGCCACTATGCGAAGCAAGTAGAGGAACTAAAAGAGATCTGTGGTAGCAGTGGGTCGCGGTGTTAACCCTACTGTTTAACTCTGCGAGGAACAGTGGTCTTAATTGGGACGATTAATTCCAGGGTGAGTGTGTAGTTACATACTGTACTACAAACTAAGTGAGGGCACTGTGTTGCCCATCCAGACTGTTCCATTTCCGAAGGTGAACCTAGCATAAGTGCAGACATGTGTGCCGAGCGTTTCTAACGCTAATGTCATTGATTTGTAATACAGGCTTTTATGACTTTGATACCTCGGTATCTTAAAAGTGGCATCTAATGTTTTTTCTTTCAGACAAACAAGCTCTGTTTACTATCATACTTATGCTTAAAGTTTTGGGTTATCCTCTTCTTATATACTTATATATATAATTGTGGTTAACCTGTCTATTTATTGCCTGTCAATAATCTGGTTCTTGAGAACCTTGCGTCTCCTTCACCTGTGTCAATTTATTGGTATAATTGAGCATTCATTCTATGTACCTTATCTGGGATAATTCTAATAGAATTGTTCCTTTATGCAAGCTATGTTGCATTGGTTTTCCTCCTATGCGGATATAAAACCTTTGTCCAATACAAGTATTGTGCGGAAAACTGGTCGATATTTCATATTGACGCAGTGGTCCTTTACAAACTATGCTTTACTTAATATAGGGCGAGACCACTATATTAGCTTGCCTGGTATTCATACATAGATATATGTACTCTTCGAGACTTTTCCAGAGTCTAGTAGGACTCTTCCCTGTAGGGGGCAGGAAGCTCTAACATAGTTTATAGTTAGTTGAAAAGATGTATAACGGTAACATCTTAGGTCTCTAGGTCTAGTCGACCGGGAAAAAATTACCTCCGGGGAGTACGGCACGTTCTGAGAATCCACAGATACAGTAATGCTCTGGTACACTTCCATCAGGACGACATGGCTTGAGCCCAAAAAACGGATTTTGAGCGAAGCGAAAAATCTATTTTTGGGTGAGATGGCCATGTCGTCCTGATGGACCCGCCCTTGCCTTTCTAAGAAAGGGCTGTAGGACCCCTCCCTACATACAGTATCTGAAGCACCTCGTGTACGCTACAAGGAATACAGATGGCGCCAGGATTGGCGCCAGGCACGCATACAAATCGGGGGATAGGGAAGCCTTGGGAGCGGCTCCCCTTTTTCTTTCCCGAATTCGTATCTCGCCAATCACCTCCTACGAGACGAAATCTCTGTCCAGGATGTAGATTGCCATGTGACGTGTCTAGAATACGTCCTCTGATATGTCGCGATATCCCTTTCACGAGGGATACTCGCTCCAGGAGTTAGAATTCTGGTACCTTAAGGTAAATTCTCTGGGAATATCGCCGTAGTTGTAATATACCCTAGGAAGCTACCCTATAGGAACTTCCATCAGGACGACATGGCCATCTCACCCAAAAATAGATTTTTCGCTTCGCTCAAAATCCGTTATATATATATATATATATATATATATATATATATATATATATATATATATATATATATATATATATATATATATATATATATATATATATATGTGTGTGTGTGTGTGTGTGTGTCCTAATTCTTTTACGCAAAATATGTAGAAGTATGTGCTTTATACATTGAAATTAATTACCTTTTTAAGAGTACTATGACTTTTATTAATGGTGGTGCCCGATCACTGAAATCTGTTATAGGTCACGTGTCTTAAGTCTGATAAAGTGACGTGTTGTAAACCTATTGATGACAGTATTATTCTATCACAGTAGAGATTTCCACAAAATCTAACAATCAAGCATATTGACAGGGCAACATTGCATTTACTTCCCGAGGGGTAAGCAGTACCTCTTGAGTGATCATAAGAACAAGAAGGTACTCGTCTGAGAATATCTGGCTGTCTAAAGAGTATTCACAAACCTTTTTCTGATAAAGTGAAAACTCCCATGTCTCTTTATCCATCGACATAGGACACTCTTGATGTCAGGTGTAAACATACATCTGTTTGTGTATGCTGTGAGTGAATTTGTTCTTTAAGCCGGTAAAGTAAAAGTTCAAGATACCTAGATACTCCAGGACTAAAATAGCAGACACTGCTGCTGCAGGGGATGAAAACAAAGGAGCAGTTGGTTATAGTGATGTTGATGAAGAATATAGATGAGAGCAACGAACTTAAGACTTAGAAAATCGGCTAGATAACCTAGTCAATTTAATAAACAGATTCTTACTTGAATGAGAAGAGGAAAGGCGCGCAACCACAGCAAATCCAATGTACGTAAAAGAAGTTCAAACGCACATGTGTGGAAGCAGACATGCGCAGCCGAGTGGAGATAAGCAAAACGTGGTAGTTTGAAAATTGCCAAAACTCCAGGCAAGTGTTAGGCCTTTTGATGATCAACGGCCTAATGAAGAGTTTTAATTGATCGAATAATTTTTTGGGAGACTTTGAAGTAGCCCCATATAGGTGGTCAGAAATAAAAAAAGCAATTCAAGTAATTAGGTTACTGAAAGATGCTCCAGCAATGGAGGTAATATGTTGGCCACAAGACAGAAGTTATACTGAAATAAAAGGACGTGCAATTAAGAAATACGCCTTACCCGATGCGAGAAAAGGGGACAAGAGAGAATATTACAAATCCGATATTTGAAAGAGTGAATCAGTTCTCAGTTCTGCAACTCGTATATGTTAAGATTGTGATTTGTTTGGTAATCTCCCAAAAGGTGATAAAAAAGCAATTACCCGTAAACATATTCGCAGATTACTAAACCCATATTCATGTAGTTATTTGTTCGATGACAATCGGTCATTAGAGGATGTAGTGATGGCCATGCTAAATATTTTATACAGTTTGCCGGAAGAACAGATGCCAGAGAGGTGGCAGCCATGAGAGGCACTCACATACCCCCAAACCTAGAGAGGGGAGAACGTAGTCAGCAGGTGAGAAGCGTGTTCAGATGTCGGCAGTGTGGGGCAGAGGGGTATCAACGAGGGGAGAGCCCTACCCAAGGATACCCCGCTGTTACACTTGTCAGACCTACGGTAATCTATCTCGAGAGTGCCCAGCAAAAAACGCAGAGGGTGGGCGGGGCTGGGACTCCTCCCCCACCCAACATCCGAGGAAAAAAAATGGAGAAAAGGGGAAACGAGGGAAATCGTTGCCCCACCACCGCTTGTCAACAGAGACAGTCGAGTGAGCATTGGTGCCCCCATCGGTAACCCTGACCGCACCCTCGTAGCACAAGGGACATGAGAAGGGGGCAGTAGTATTGCAAACGAAGTCATTGGCACGTGCTCCGCATATCCTAATGGACGGCTTGGAATGTTAGCAGTCAAGACTGATCTACCAAATAAGTCCACTAATCAACATAGGAGGCAGCATTTCGCATATTGGAAATGGAATCTCCCAAATCCATACCAGTCAGAGGCATCCATCATCCTCAGCACACCAGGAGGAAATAATCTACAGGTAAGACAAACAACGATCGTTAACTTTAAAGTGGGATCGCTGAAGTTTACACATGATTTTTTTATCTTACCCACCTTGGGAATTCCAGGGATCGAGGCTATACTTAGTTTGGATCTTGTAGTAAGTAATCAAATATACATTTGCAGGGAAAAAGATACAATAACAGTAAAAGAATGAGGGGTCATTTTGCCAATAGAAAGTCATGTAAGAGTAAGTGCTTGTTCGGGGAAAGGAGAGAAAATTAGGTAAGATAACAGCTGCACTTAAAAGAGAAGTATTGCCTCCCCAGACACTTACGAGCATATCAGTGATCCCGTGTCAGCCTCTCCCGGAGGGAACCAAGGACATAGTTAAACCCCATCACAAATGAGCACTTCTAGTCTTAGAGGGCTTGTCAGAAATAAAAGAGAACAGAGCGAACATAACGATAATTAATTTGTCAAATAAAAGAGTTGTGTTAGTAAGTGATTCTGTGCGTGAATTGGGGTTATGTAAAATAGCTAATAATGGGATCTTGGGAGCCACAACTCCAGCTTGCACAGACGAACGTACTTGGAACTTGATTATGCAACCGCGAAAATGGTCTGCAGAATACCAACCTGTAGTTAGTAACATTGTTAATAATTATTCCGATGTAATTGCAACTGGAGACGAGTCACCCGGGAGGATTGATCGATTTCCCTTTAACATTGAAACTGGTCATGTGGAGCCGATCAGGTCAAGGCCTTATAAGGTACCCATTCATTTCCAGGGAGAGATAAAAAGGGAAATTATTAAATTAAGGGAACAAGGGATTATCAAGGAGGGCGAATCCCCCTGGGCTTTTCCAATTGTACCTGTTAGGAAAAAGGATGGGTCAGAAAGATTGTGTTGATTATAGGAAGTTGAATGCAGTCACTAAGGATAATAGATTTCCTTTGCCTTCAATCAAAGAATTACTTGCGAAGGTAGGGGCATAGTAAATGTTTTACAATTATTGATTTAAAATTTGGATACTATTAAATACCAATTCAGGAAGACAGTAAATGTTAAACAGCATTTATATCCAACAATCAACTATTTCTGTTTAATTCTATTCCTTTCGGTATTAAAAATCCTCCAAGAAATTTTTTTA
>NC_090733.1:6346530-6354030 GCF_036898095.1 Palaemon carinicauda | reverse complement strand
ATTACATTCACTGAAGGTATATTCTTTCTGACAAGGACTTCATAAATTAATTAATATATTCAAGGAGGTATTATTTTGTTGTAGCATTCATTTCAGGATAGAAATTCCAAATTTTTAAAGAAATCTAAATTATATGGCGAAGGTGTCAACGAAATAAATGACAAAAAGATGTAATAGTATTTTCTTAGTTAACTTTGATCTTGTTACTATTGTATTTTATCTTATTTCTAGCGTTGATTTGACCATTCAACTTCATTACTAGCTGTTATACATATAGTTTTACCAATTTATAAAGGCTACAATATGTATGACCTAACTGAGTAGGATGATCAATTCCATGGTAATATACCTACAATTGATGAATTAAATTAAAAAGACATATAAAAAGCATATTTTGCAATTCGCTATTAGCTGCTGTATAAAAATGAGAAAAACCTTATTTAAGTTTATGAAATGAGATCAAACAATTTTTGCAAAATACTAACTAATAATCTCCTGTAATGCCTTGTTACTCTAAAGATTTGGGAATTTAAATTTAAATTGAATTACTTATACACTTTAAATCATGGTCGGATATTAATCTGACACAAGAAATGAGACTAAACAATTGCTAAAAATTATATATTATAATAATGATTTCCAATTCCAAGAAACAGAAGTAGTGTATATTGACACAATATAGGCATTATTATTTAACAACACCTTCGCATAATTTTGTGAAGCAGGATAAAAAGAAATTTTCATATCACCGTTTAGTTTTTCCATACTTTAGCATTTGTGTGATCAGTAGCAAAATTGCTACTGATTATGCTAATGGGCAATATATTTTTTTTTTGTAATGATAAAAATAATTTTATCATATTATGACTACTTAATAATGCAATAAATGAAGTATAAAACAATGCAATAATGTCCTATGGCTATAGATATATGTGACTGTGAGTATTTCTAAGTTCCGTGTGATGTCACTGACTCGTCTCGAGCTACACTGGATTTCATCTGCTCTTCGTCCGCCTTGGGATGGGGTCCCCCTGTGTGACTCCTTTTGCAACCGGAATTTTCTCACTATTTTCATATCGTTTTAGGATTTAGGTACTTCCCGTATAGATATCTTCATGCGCTCTCATATAAAATACATCTATTCCTTGTCATTAAAAGGCTCTCATCACTACTGAACATTCGAAAGAATCAAAAGCTTTCGCATAGTCTACAAATGCCATACATAGTTAATTAATTACATTAATATGCTCAGGTGTTGAATACCCGCATATAAAACCTGCCTGCTCTACTGGTGGATTAAATACTAGCTATCTTTCTATTCTGCCCGATATGAATTTGGTAAAAATCTTATAAATCACTGCGAGTAGAGTTATTGGGCGGTAAGTTACTAGATCTTTTTTGTCTCCCTTTTAATGAATTTATATAATGATAAAGATTTTCCAAACTGTAGGAATAGAGCATTCTTACCCACATTTTGTGTAAAGTTCCGCGAGTTTTACTACTATGAAATATCCTACATCTGTTATTAAATCAATTGTTAGGCCATATTTTCCTGGTACTTTGCCCGTTTTCATGCCTTTAAATGCTTCCTTTTTTTCTTCTTCTATTGTCTTATATTACGTTTGTATAGCTTTATATAGGAATCTTAAGCAATTAATATATATATATGTACACATATATATATATATATATATATATATATATATATATATATATATATATACTCTCTCTCTCTCTCTCTCTCTCTCTCTCTCTCTCTCTCTCTCTCTCTCTCTCTCTCTCTCTCTCTCTCTCAATATATATATATATATATATATATATATATATATATATATATATATATATATATATATGTATATATATAGATAGTATATATATTTATATATATACATATATATATATATATATATATATATATATATATATATATAAAATTTATATATACAGGAATTTCTATATATTGCTATTATGATCTTATGACTGCAGAGAGAGAGAGAGAGAGAGAGAGAGAGAGAGAGAGAGAGAGAGAGAGAGAGAGAGAGAGAGAGAGAGAGAGTAAATCTGATTTTATTATTTCCTATCTTGTGCCTTCGTGATTCTCCTCCCAATGATAGATTAATAAAAGTGACGTAGAACAATAAAATGAGATCTTTGATCACTCCCAACCAACCTTTTATTTTTCCCCTCCCTCTTTCTCTCTTTCTCCCTCCCTCCTTCTATTCCTTCCTCCTTCACTCTCTTCTTTCCTTTTACTCTCTCTTCCTCTATTCTTCACTCCCTCCTCCCTTTCTTCCTTCTTATCTAAATTTTTCGTCTTTATTTTTCTTCCGTTCTAATCCTCCCTCTCTTCCTTCATTCTTCCCTCCACCGGTCTCTTCTTCCCTCTATACCACTCTTCGTCCATACCTCACTCGCTCCTATTTTCTTTTCCTTTCTTCCTATCTCCCTCCCTCTTTCTGGGTCTTCACTTATTCGTTTGTAATAATTTCAATTATCGCCTTCCTTTATTTCCTCTACATTCGCACCAACCATTGTTGCAATATCATATTTGGCTTAAAAATTAGCAGAGAAGTTAATACATCATTCGGAGTTCCTGTAATATACTCTCTCTCTCTCTCTCTCTCTCTCTCTCTCTCTCTCTCTCTCTCTCTCTCTCTCTCTCTCTCTCTCTCTCTTCCTATTAATTCAGATATTAGGGATCAATTCTACTGGCTGTTGGTGATGGGATGCTAATCTATTTATAGGAAACGTATTTCATTTCGTAGAGGTAATAAGGTTTCTCTCATATCCATGTGATACTAACAATATGATTCTTATGGAACATGTTGCTAAAGACGGCTTTTGATAAGTAAGTAAGTAAGAAAAAATAGGGAAGGACTATATATGTAGAACGAGTTGCAAAAAAAAAAAATGTGCTTGGAAAATATGAATAGAAATAGAGGGATAATATAAAGTCTGTCACTTGGGTTATTCCGTCATTTGAAGATCTATTGGATTTATGCTGTGTTTACTCCTAAAACAAGGTGAAACAATTATTAATGATAGTAGTGTTCTAGAATGAATCTAGTTTGAATTGCCTCATTCGTCTGATTTAAAAGTCAGGAAATCACCCAATCTTATTTCATGTCATTTCTATTCCCTATATAACTCAGGAAATCACTCAATCGTATTCAAAGTGAGTTATTCTCTTGTTTCAATATCGGAAAATCGCTCAATCGTATTTGAAGTGACATATTCACCCGATTTAAGTGTCAGGAAATCGTTCAATTCTATTTAAAGTGCGTTATTTTGCCAAGTTAGATGTCAGGAAATCGCTCAATCTTACTTAAAGTTATTTATTCTCTTGATTTAAATGTCAGGAAATCTCTCAATCTTATTTAACGTGACATATTCTCCGGATTTAAATGTCAAAAAATTGCTTAATCTTATTTAAAATGCCTTACTCACAAATCTAAATGACAGGAAATCATTCAATCTTATTTGAAGTAACTTATTCTCCCGATTTAAATATCAGAAAATCGTTCAACATTATTTGAAGTGCATTATTTTCCAAATTTAAATGAGAGAAAATCACTCAATCTTACTTGAAGTGACCTGTTCTCCCGATCTGAATATCAGGAAATCTCTCAATCTTATTAAAAGTGCCTTATTCTCCCAATTTAAATGTCAGGAAATTGCGCAATCTTATTTGACGCGACCTATTCTCTGATTTAAATAACAGGAAATCGTTCAATCTTATTTGAGGTGAATTATTTCTCCGATGTACGTTTCAGCAAATCGCTCAATGCTATTTGAATTGACTTGTTCTCCCAAGTTAAATGTCAGGAAACCACTCAATATTATTTTAAGTGACTTATTCTCCCGATTTAATTGTAAAGAAATCACTCAACCTTATCTGAAGTGACTTATTCTACCGATTCAAATGACAGAAAATTGCTCAATCATATTTGAAGTGACTTATTCTCCGGTTTTAAATGGCAGAAAATCATCCAATCTTATTTTATGTGACTTATTCTCCTGATTTAAATGTCAGGCAATCGCTTTACTATTGACGATACCTTTAGTAATATACGCACCTGTACTTGTATCTGCTTTCTTTGGCTTATAATCTAATTGTTGACGTTTACTGATAACAGTAAGAGATTTTAAGAAGTGCCCTATGATGGCTAATGAGAATATTAATATAATAGTTAACTGGTGGAAAAAGAAACCACAATAAAGAGGATTTGGAATGCTAAAAGGTTTCTCATGGAAATATGGCATAAGTTATGTAATCACAGTACTCTTTCAGTACCCCAGTATTTAATGTCGTAGCTGTACTTATAACTTCATATGGTATGGTACAGATTTCATGTTAGGTAGAAGGCGTGGTTATTAAAATGTGAGTCGATTTTCTAGCTATGTCGAAACTAGATAAGCATACTGCTGCTGTTATTCCAACCATTGTCCGTCATAAATATTTGATAAGAATTACAAGAAAGATGATGTAAAAGCGTATAATTTCCAACAATCCTATTTTATAATGATCATTATATGAGTTACCATCTCACCTATCACATTTTATAGTTATTATTAGCTATGCTACAACTCCAATTGGAAAAGTAGGATATAAAAGCCAATTAGTTCCAACAGGTAAAACAGCCGAGTGACGAAATTAAATCTGGAAACCAATAGAATAGTGTGCCTGGATGCATCCTCAAGCAAGAGAACTCTCAAAAAAGAGGGTGAAAGATCATGGTACAGAGGTTATGACTCTACTCAAGACTAGAGAACAAGAGTTTGGATTTGGAAATGTATTGTATTTCTTTCAAACGATGGGCCATTTAAACTTCCGTGAGCTGGTCTCCTTAAATGTTGGACGAAACAATTATTCTTTTTATTTTTCAGGTAACTGCAAACTCATCTACAGCCGACAAACTAACGCACACGAAGTATGTATTAGATTTTGATGTTCGTTCTTCTAAGCATTATTCATCAATAAGAACATGTGGATTCATTATATTTCTGTATTTGCCTGGATGTTTTCCTTTGAATGCCTCTGGTTGCACTTGCTTTATATCCTTCTTCTATACTGTAAATTCACTCCTATTCCTTTCATTCCTTCTAACTGACTATCCTCTTCTAACTCTTCTCCATAGTGTAAATTCCGGGTTCTTGCTCCTGTTGGAGTTGGACGTTGAATAGCCTCGCACCCCAGCACCAGGCTTTGTAGCCCAAATTCATGAATAGAATCTAAACATATTCTCAAATTGAGTGTTATATTTCCTTTACCACAACGTGTCTCAAAACCGAGAATGCTTCCTCTACCGCACTTTAGTGCCAGCAATCACCAATAGATTCTTTTCACATTCTGTCGCAAACTCATCATCACTGCTTTCGGTTTAACGGCGGTCGAATTCAGAACAGGCAACGAATCCTAGCGGAGTTTCATTCTAGTCCTTTAGCCCGGCTCTATCTTTGATGAACGGCCATCATGCTTTTCATGATAGCTTCATACCACCTTTGTCTTTCATCCCAAGTCTGGTCTATATCGACTCCACCGCTTTTCATTCATACTTCACTGCCGGCTGAGAGCAAATTTAGACAAGAACTATTGGCGCAGCAATTAACCCGTAAGATTTGATTAATTTTTTCGTCCTTTTATTTGATAGGCTAATTGGCTACTTTCCTCTTGGTAAGGGTAGAAGAGACTTTTTAGCAATGGTAAACAGCTCTTCTAAGAGAAGGACACTCCAAATTCAAATCCTTGTTCTCTAGTCTTGGGTAGTGCTCTGTACCATGGTCTTCCACTGTCTTTGGTTAGAGTTCTCTTGCTTGAGGGTACAATCGGGCACACTATTCTATATCGTTTCTCTTCCTCTTGATTTGTTAAAGTTTTCATAATTTATATAGGAAATATTTATTTAAATGTCATTGTTTTTAAAATATATTAATTTTTTTTCTTACTGGGCTATTTTCCCTGTTGGGGCCCCTGGGCTTATAGAATCTTGCTTTTCTAACTAGGGTTGTAGCTTAGCAAGTAATAATAATAACAATAATAACAATAATAACAATAATAATAATAACATTAATACCAAGCCTTATACCGTAAAACAAATAAAAACCAATTCGCAGATATATTTTGCCATTAATATTCCATTTTTACTTGATAGTCACTGAAACATTCATTTATCATACGGTTATAAAGCATATATGTGAATTTTAAAATAGAAATCATTCACGAGTAATGAAATGAAACATGATTGAATCAAAATTGGAGATATGAATAAAAGGGAATGGGATATACGGCCGTAACATTTAATTTCATTCTGAAATATTGTCCGCAAACAATATCAGCGTGGGTGAGAAATAATCATATATAATTTTTCAGATAATTGTATTTTCCGCTCTTTCAATAGAGGGAATATTTCGAATGAAGTGACGATTTTTGCAGATTTTATATTCATATATATATATATATATATATATATATATATATATATATATATATATATATATATATATATATATATATATGTATATGTGTATATATGTGTGTGCGTGTGTGTGTGTGTGTGGACAAATCTATGTATATATTCATAAATATATGCATGTTATGTACGCATATACACACATAGTATACAGTTTATGTTAATGGATAGTATTACTTTACCTTTTGTTATTTTTGTTTTTTTAGATTGTTATTTCCGTTTCTTCTTTGCCACCTTAACATGTAATTTAGAGTAGAAAAAAAAAAAAAAAAAAAAAAAAAAAAAAGAGGAACGATCATGCGGCGAATAATAAAGTTCAAAGGAACCTAAAGAAGTCGGTTCCGTAACCCAAAAGTACATTGTCATGCCAGCTCTATATATCATGAGTAAAAAATTATATCAACTGTATATTTCTTAAGTACAAAGCAATGCCAGTTCTATACTCCACAAGGACACAGTGATGGTAGCTATATATACTTCGTAAGTACAAAGTTATGTCAGCGCTATATTCCACAAGTTCACAATGATGTCAGCTATAACTTTCGTATTATTATTATTAATATCATTCCTTGATATGTTATAAGCCTAGTTGTAAAACCAGAATGCTATAAACCCAGGGCATCAAACAAGGAAAATAGCCCAGTGAGGAAAGGAAACAAGGAAAAATTCAAATATTTTAAGATCAGTAACGACATTGAAATAAATATTTCCCATATAAACAATAAAAACATTAACAAAACAAGAGGAAGAGGAATAATATAGAATATTGTACCCAAGTGAACCCTCAAGCAAGAGAACTCTAACCAAAGACAGGGGAAGACCATGGTACAGAGGCTATGGCACTACCCACGACTAAAAAAACAATGGTTTGATTTTAGAGTGTCCTTCTCCTAGAAGAGCTGCTTACCATAGCTAAAGATTCTCTTCTGCTTTTACCAAGAGGAAAATGGGCACTGTACAATTACAGTGCATTAGTTATCCCCTTGGGTAAAGAAGAATTGTTTGGTAAGTCCAGTGTTGTCAGGTGTAT
>NC_090733.1:6331530-6336530 GCF_036898095.1 Palaemon carinicauda | reverse complement strand
ATATATGTATATATATATATATATATATATATATAATATATATATATATATATATATATATATATATATATATATATATTATATATATATATATATATATATATATATATATATATATATACATATATATATAAATATAAATATATATTTATATATAATATATATTATATATATATATATATATATATTATATTTATATAAATATATATATATATATATATATATTATATATATATATATATATATATATATGTATGTATAAGCGGATGAGAAACTTGGCAGAGTATTGAGGGCTTCGGGTGTGGAAGAAATGTCCCCCTTAAATCTCGTTGAAGTCACTGCTACCAGGTAACGGATTGGGTTTATGGTGATGGACAAAGTTTGTCTTTGGCTTTTAGTCCTGACGCTAGGAGCTTGATCTTACTAGTCTTGGCGATCGGTGCGAAAATCGCTCGTATGATGATAAAAGCATGAGAATTTTCACAAATGTAGACCCTATGATACTCGATATATTCAAGGGTGGAGCCGGTGGAAATTGTGTATTACATAGCAATGGTTGCTGGGTAACATTTTTTCCATAGCAACCAACATATGAAAAGCCTGCAAACCAATTTTGCTCAAATATTTTAATGTATTTCAATATCTGCAGCTTTGGTCTTTTTACTAATACCACCATGGATTGATAGCAATATATGCATTATAGCAACAGTTACTGAGAAACAAATTTTCCTTAGCAACCAAGCAAACCTAATGTCTGCAAACCAATTTTACTGAAAAATATTAATATATATTAACATCTGTAGAATTTCTGTTCATGCTAACACAAACTTGAGTAATTACTACAGTTACACCATAGCAACAGTTGCTAAGCAGCTCATTTTCCTTAGCAACCAAGCATAACTGATGTTTGCAGACCATGTATACCTATCAGTTTACTGGATTTCAATACATATTCATAGCTCAATGATTCATAATATCTTCTGGACATTTACGTATACATATACATCATAGCAACAGTTGCTAAGTTACACATTTTCCTTAGCAACCAATCATAACTGATGTTTGCAGACCACTTATACCGATTAATTTACTGTATTTCAATACACATTTATAGCTTAATGATTCATAATATATTCTAGAGGCAGAATTAAGTGCACATGGATCACTAAGGCTTGATGGGAATGCATATATCTAAATGTAAAACCATTTGGGCCTTTTTTTGCATATTAAATGTCAATGCATTCTCCCAATGATTTTATTTAATCTTATTTCTTTAATTTGATTTTTTTTTAGGGCTAGTAGTGTAGATGTGTAATTACTCACTGGTGATTAGGTGTCTTCAACTAACCTAGTGGTGCAGGCTTAGAAATGGCAAGCCCCTCACAAACAGCTATCCAGACAAGTGACTGGTTGAAATGTGTTCTTTGTCAGCTAGATAGGATAGAGCAATTGACATGTCCCACTAACTGAGGCTATAAGACAATTGCTGAGAACATTTGCCAATTCAATGAACTTGGGTGCATACCTATACAAATAGAATTACACATTTGGACCATGGGAATGGTGTGGAATCCACATTTAGAGAACAGAAGGCAAAATGGCATAAGTCCTGCTATTTGAAATTTGGGAAAAGTAAATTTGACCGTGCCAAAGAACGACAGCGAAAATCAAATGAAGAACCGACAACCTCAAAACTGATTTTCACACGCAGCACTACTGGAGGATTAGATAGCAGCACACTTGTAGGCAGTGATTTCCCTGCGTGTTTCTTCTGTTCTAGCCCAGAAACTGCAAACAAAAAGCTTCATGAAGTCTGCACATTTCAATTAGATTACCGTGTGAAGAAGTGTGCACATGGCATCCAAGATGACGCTCTTCTGGCAAAATTGAGTGCAGGAGACCTTATTGCCCTTGAGACAAAATATCAGGCAAGATGCCTCACCAATTTGTACAACAGACCACGTATAAAGGTCTAACAAATTCCATGTATTTCAAGTGACCAAACATTCAAAGGAATTGTATTAGCAGAGCTGATATCCTATATAGAAGAGAAGAGACAATATGAGGACATTAAGGTTTTCAAACTTGCAGATCTTACCAAGGCTTACACTCAGGGACTAGATCAGCTTGGTGTGGATGTTGACTTCAGAATAAACAGTACACGCATTAAAGACTGAATTCTCATGCGTCTCCCAGGAGTGAAAGCCTACAAGGAAGGGAGAGATGTGTTCATGGCTTACGAAGAAGATCTGGGTGCCCTACTACGTCAAGACTACCAGACTGCTCGAGACGAACAGAGTGTAATGCAGACTCAAATTGCAGACTCAATCCGAAATGATATTTTTGCACAAAAAGTAACCTTCACAGGGTCGTTTGACTAGGACAGTCAAGTGGCATCTGTGCCTCAGTCCCTTCTATCCCTTGTCAGCAGTCTAATCAATGGGTCGAATATTGTGGATCAAACATACAACAAAAACCTCAGTCAACCAGTGCTCACCATTGCTCAATTGTTAGTGTTCAACAGCATCGAGACTATGGGAAAGAACAACATGTCCATCACGGCAAAGACTGGGAGATGCCAATACCAGTTTGTATGGGACTTAAGGCCCATGCATTGACAAGAGAAAAGCAGTTGGTCGATTGCCTTTATGCCTTTGGTGTGTCAGTCTCATATGATCGCATCATGCACATAATTACATCACTAGGAAATAATGTCTGCCGGTATTATCGTCAGATTAGTATAGTCTGTTCTCCCCAGATTCATAGGAGTCAGTTCATCACTGCAGCCAATGACAATATTGACCACAATCCCAGCTCAGCCACCTCCACTCGCTCATTTCATGGCACAAGCTTATTTTTGTTCCAAAATACTACAACTGAGAGTGTTGATGGCGATCGAGGTTTCACCCATTCAATAACACCTTTGAAAGGGCAGAGATAGGTGACTGACTTACCTGTGATAATCTGAGTGAAGAGATCAACTGCGTCAACTGAGAACCCTCTTGTTATCACTAATGGTGCCAATGTACGCTGTGCACCTTTATGTGACACCTCCAGCATTTCTCCATGTAATCATGAGGAAGCATATTCAAGGATCATGGTGCATGTTGCTGATTCCTTCAGACACGGCTTTCAAAAAATCCTTGTTCGGATAGTAGATACAGATGTAGTGGTGCTAGCAGTAGCAGCTGTACATCACCTAGGAAGGATAGAGCTCTGGATTGTATTTGGCTGTGGCAAGAACTTTCAATACATCCCAGCTGATGAGATGAGTGTCTACCTAGGCCTACAAAAATCTTTAGTACTTCCAATATTCCATGCTTTCACCGGCTGTGACAGTGTCCCAGTTTGCCCAGGTTGGAAAGATGACTGCATGAAAATATGGGAGACACATGAAAAACTCACTGGGGCCCTATATGAGCTGCACAGTGCACCAGAATAAATATCTGAAGATACTGAGGCTTCCCTGGAGTACTTCACCCTCCTTCTTTATGACAGGACATCAACATGCACCTCTATCAATAAAATCAGAGAGCTCCTGTTCACGCGAAAGAGGCATCAGATATCAGCCCTTCCTCCTACCAATGCTGCCTTACAGCAACATATTAGAAGGGCTGTATTACAAGGTGGCCTTAATTGGGGACATACTGCAATGGCATATCACCAGCTTCCCTCCCCTTCTGAGTGGGGATGGACTTGGGAAAAAAAGTGGAAGCCCTTGTGGACAAACCTACAGGAAGCCAGCGCATCCTGCCCAGAGCTGCTGAAGTGTCAACGTAGGACCAGGTGTAGAAATTACAAATGTGTACAAGCACACTTAAAAGGCACTGTGTATTGCACATGCTCGGGAGACTGTGACAATGCCTAAAATTATGGCTAATTACTAAGACTGTTCATATTGAGAATGATATTTTGAGACTACCCATCTTATCATAAAAAGCTGGTTGTTTTATTTCAGTTTGATTTTGGTGTAAATCATTATAGTTGTCTAGTTGTCTAGTTATTCCAGAAAACGAGCATTCTGATACAATGATTGTTTGGGTTAAATGGTTCCTACATGCAGGAATTGTTTTTTTATGCATACACAGCTTGATGCTATTGTAAATAGGTTGCTAATGTTCTAATTATTCAATAATTGTTTATGACAAACTATTTATGTTAAGAATGATGGTTTGAGACTATCCATCTTATCAGAAATATCTGGTTGATTTGTTTCAATTTGAATTTCGGTGTAAATCATTATAGTTGTTTGTGTTTCCATAAAACAAGCATTTCTATACAATAACGATTTGGGTTAAATGGTTCCCACATGCAGGAATTGGTATTTATGCATGCATAGTTTGATGCTCTTGTAAATAGGTTGCTAATGTTCTAAATTATATAATAAATGTTTATGACACTCTGTGCATATTGTTATGTAAGCTTTAAGACAGTGTGTGTAGGACACATCAATTACGAATGAACAACTAAGATGTAAATAGAGGGTTTTGTATGTATGTTTTATCCATTTCCTAGCAACAAATAAATACTGTTTTATGTTCTATAGACACTTTTAGACTTTTAAAATAAGTATTCATAAAGTTCTTATTCTTGAACACACAAGATGATGATTATATTTTGATTGCATTAGATATGATTATATGGCTCGTTGTTAGGGTCAATGCATTTCCTAGCAACCGTTGCTAAGAAACGTGATATAACCCTTTGCTCCACCTTTTAAAAAAATCAGCATAGGGTCAAGCACAACTGTGCCAGATTTCATGCTTTTATCATGTATCTAGCCAGTGAATCCTCTATGGATTTAGTCAGTCATGGAAAGAAAAGATGACAGAATAACCCACAGTCGCGGGTGAGAGGGGTGGGGGGGGGTGCTAAAAATCTCCCAGTTTATAAATACCAATTAAAAATTGAAAATAGGTGATTAGAATGGTAGAACCATAAATTAGGTTTGGATGTTATAATAATTGAAGAGTTAGTTTATGAAATATAGTTTGGATATC
>NC_090733.1:6301530-6321530 GCF_036898095.1 Palaemon carinicauda | reverse complement strand
AGCTCTTTGCAATGGAAGACTGATTTAATTCATAATGTAAAAACACACTGGGTACATAATAGAGATAACCGAAAATTACTACTGAACAAGAATCTGTAAATGATTTCACATTTTCTATCTGAAATATTTGAGTCTTCCCATTACAAGTAACTTCTGCAGTTTTAGTATTTGGAACATAAACAAAGATTTTATTACCTAAATATAAAGCACTGTAGGGCAAAGTAAAGGTTTCCAATTTACACACTCATCAATTCATAATTCTCAAAGAAAAAACCTTGTATACATTGAAAATTATTTATGGGTTGTTTAATTTGCACAAAATTGCACATGGATTGACTCACTTATCAATACACATTGTTCTAGTTCACCTTCCTCTAGAATAATCATTAATAATTTATTCTTATCCAATGCTAGACTAACCTTGGGATGGTTCCAAATCACTGTTGCATTGTCTATTTTAACTGGGAAAGGATGAATTGTATATAGGTCAAATAAGTTCATACCCTTAAAAGGAATCAATACCAATAAATGCCCTTTTATTACTTTCACAGTTGACATATCATAAAACCAAAATATATCTTCTATCAAAGGTTTGGAATGGCCATTTACTATACACAGATCTATGATTTCTTTCAAAGCTTTTGTAGAAATGATAGCTGGGCTAAGTATTCCTTTTTGTGAATTTAATAATCCATTTACAGATTCCTTATGATCACTAATCTTAATTTCTACTTCATGAATTATCTTAAACACTTGTTCTAGGTCATCTATCTTGTTAGAAAAATTTACATTAACTTGATTAATGAATTCCACCAACCTTTTGATGTTTTCTACATTCTTATTATTATTTTCTATTAGAGTACTCATAAGATTACCCTTCTGGTTAGCCCATTTCTCGATTAGTTCCAAACAATCAGTTAAACCTTTAACATCACTTTCTGTAGCCACTCCAAATAAAGCACTAAATGCACTGCCTACAAAAGGTAATAAAGATCTCTTGTTTGTTTGAGGCCCGACAATGTCTTCAATTTTACCTTGTAAGTTTCTTAATAATTCTACAAAGGCAGAATCACTATGGGTTGGTATGCACGTCCGTATTTCTTTATCTAACTGTTTGAAATGTTCTTCCCTTTCTAATATTGAATTGACATTGATCTTTACTACAGCAAAATCCATTAACTGTTCACCTTTTCCATGTGTTTGTATCTAGGCCCCACTTTTAATGTCTATTGCGCAAGTGATACCGACCACTATGGGTAGGATCAGAAGGAAGTTTTTCCACCACATCCTGTAGAATTTAAGAGGACCATGGATTAGTTCTTACAACCCTTAAATGATTCTAATGGGCATACCTTACATCTAAACTCAGCTCATGTATCAGTTTATATTTATCATTCTTTTCCCTTTCTAACATTCGATAAGGACCTTCAAATTTGGGAGACACCTTTTCAATTGGTCCTTCCTTTACATGTACCTTTATATATACTTGTGAACCTAACTTCAGGTCAGTATTGGAACTAGTTGTGTCATAGTATTTCTTATTTACTTGTTGCCCTTTTTTTAGAGATTGTCTGGTCTGTCTTATTATTTGTAAGGTTCTATGCAGTTTCCAAGCTACATAGTCCTGGTAATGATATGTGTGCCTAGGAGGTTTTGCATCATCTAACAATGAGTTAGGCAGTCTTTTCTGATAACCATAAAGCAAAAAGTGTGTGGTTTCTCCTACCGTCTCATTCACTGTGTTATTCAAAGTAAACTGAACATCCTCTAAAGGTATATCCCAATCTTCTGTAGTTGGACTAATGATAGCTCGCAGTACATCCAGCATCTTCTTATTTGCACTTTCGACTGTCCCATTTGAACTCGGCTTATAAGGAGTTATCTCACATTTCTTGATCTAAAAAAAATCACAAAGCTTCTTCATTACTTCACTAGTAAATTCGGGTGTATTGTCCGATAAAAGTACCTCCGGACACGAATGTCTTTTGAGTATTCTGGTCTTTAAAGCTTCTGCAATCGAAACAGCAGTTCTATCTCTAACTGGAACAATTTCTATGCACCGAGTCAAATAATCAATGAAAACCAGTACATACTTATTTCCCCTCAAAGTTATTGGAAGGGGTCCCATATGATCCATCTGAACTACCTCAAAAGGGTTTAATAATTACTAGGATATCTTTCTAAAGGAGCTCTAACATTTACATGACCTTTATGCCTATTACAAGTTTGACATTCATTTACAAATTCTTTTGCTTCTTCACTGCACTTAGGCCAAAAATACTTCCTACTTATTGTTCTCAGAGTCTTTTTGATTCCTGGATGTCCTGCCAACTTGTGGGTATGTGTTATAGCTAATATTTCCTTAGTCAGTGTGTCAGGTACATATAATCTAGAACAAGCACTCCTATCCTTAGCTTTCTTATATAATATCCCATTTATTAATTCAAAATCTGACCTAGAACTTTCAACTTGTCGCAAATCTCCTATTATTTTCCTGATATTTGCTTGTTCCCCTTTTTCTATTTTTACTCTCTCCAAATCTAAGTCTACAACCTGACAGCTGAAACAAAAGGTGTTAGTCGTGATCATTCTTTCAGTATCCTCCTGTGCTCTAGGTAATCCATCTGCTAAAGTACTAAACTTACCTGGAATGTATCTAAATTCTGGAGCAAACTCTAGTACACTAATAAACCATCGATTAAACGTTAAGTTATTAGTGAAAGCTCTCTTTTTAAATAAATCACAGATGGGTTTATGATCAGTAAGTACTTTTACTTTTTGTCCTAACAAAATGTGCCGAAACTTTCTCAGTGCCCAATAAATGGCTAAGCATTCCTTTTCTGTGGTATTGTAATTTCCTTCGGCCGCATTTAAGACTCTACTGGCATAATATACTACCCTCATTCTGGTTTTTGCTTTCTGTAACAAAACTGCTCTTATTCCTGTATTGGAAGCATCACATGCTAAGTAAAACTGCTTGCTAAAGTCTGGATACACTAAGATAGGATCTCGGACTAATTTCTCCTTCAACTCCTGAAAAGCCTCCTCTTGTTTTGCTTTCCATTCAAACACTACATCCTTCTTGATTAATTCTGTCAATGGTTTAGCTATTGTTGTAAAGTTTTTGACAAATGGTCTATAGTATCCTATCATTCCTAAAAATCTTCTTACACCTTTCAGATTTTGTGGAGCATGATATTCCACTATAGCCTTTACTTTCCCTTCTTGCATGCGCAATCCATCAACACTGATCAAATGTCCTAAATATTCTAAAGAAATCCTCAAGAATTGACATTTCTTAATCTTTATCTTTAATCCTGCCTGTCTTAATCGTTCTAAAACGATTTATATTGTTCTGAAATGGCTCTCCATATCTTTGCTAAATATAATGACATCATCTAAATAGACTGACACATTCTCTATGTCTCCTAAGATCTGTAACATCAATCTTAAAAAAGTCAATGGAGCTGATGTTAATCCAAATGGCATTACCTGAAATTTTAAGTGTTTTTTATGGGTGCTGAAGGCCGTTAAGGGCTTAGATTCTTCGTCTAAACGTACTTGCCAATATCCACTTAGTAGATCTAAGGATGAGAAGATCCTTGCTCCTCCTAATTGAGCCAAAACATCATTTATTACAGGCATGGACATTCTATCAGGAACTGTGTTCGCATTAAACTTGCGATAATCAATCACTAATCTGTAACAACACGGGAGAATTATAAGGCAATTTAGAGGGTATGACCACTCCTTCTTCCTTCATTTCTTCTATCATTTTATCTTCTATTGGATATTTGCTGATAGGTAATCTATAATTAGGTATGAAAAAGGGTTTGGCTTCATTATCTACGATTATCTTACATCTTAACACTCAGTCTTACCTAACCTATCACCGGTTATTGCTATGCCCTGCCTATATTTATTTACGGTTTCTATTAATCTTTTTCGGTACTCAGGAAAATCTGTGTTATCTATCTCCCTATCTATTCCTGAATCAATGTTTTTTATGGTAAAGAATGCTTCCTCCTCTAACGGAATCATCTTATGGGTAACTTCTATTCCTGTACAAAATTTGGTACCCGCTAACAAATGGAGTCTTTTATCAGAATAATTCATGACATAAGTAGTACAGGCTAATCCCTCCATCTGAACTAATGAATTATCCATTCTGACATATTCTGGCCATCTTTCTGGGGTCAAAAATACATCATTATTTGTGTGTAGATGGGTTGTTAAATATACTCTAGTAAGAGTATTGGGCAGTAGTACTACATCTCTAGCTTACCTAAAAGTTATTTTGTTATCATCTTCTGTGCTGATCAGACTTATTTCCCCAGTTTGTACTTGAGTACAAAAGCATGAATCTTCATCTCCTTCGTCATGAGATTCCGTTTCTCTTAAGTGTTTTAACTCTTGTGAGTTCCATTTTCCTAGCAGCAAAACTTCTTGGAATTCCTTTTTATCTGTTCTCACAGATTCTTTGTCGACATTTCCTTCCTTAGTATTTATGCTGTCTTCACAAGAATTAATTTCTCCCTTTTTATGTGCAATTGCTAAATTTTCTTCTGTCTCCTTGTTTTTTGGTTTTACTTTGATTCCCCTTTCTCTTTCTGAACAAGAGTGTGTTTCAACTATCGAAGCGGTCCCCTGCAAATTGGCCAAATTTGTAGTGGACTTGTCATAGACAAGTTAGAAACAGACTGCCTGATCATTTCCCTTTAGATTTATTCTTCTGTCCTGACAATCAAAAACTATGCCAAAATCTTTCATAGTTTCAAAAGAAAAATCAAAGCTCGAGCGGGAAATGCTACTTCTTGAAAGAGAAAAAATGGCACTTGACAATTCTTCTCATACAATTCAATGTTTAAATCTATGGTTCCTACATTGTTAACCTGTTTGCCAGTTATTCCCTTAACTAACGTATTCTCACTCCTAATCCAGGAAATAGGTATATCTAAATAATCAGTCAAGTTATGGAGCCCTATGATATTTACAGTACTACCTGAATCTAACAAACTAAGACATTCTTTACCTTCTATCTTGATATTTATTTTGGGTAATAATTGCTGTCGGAAGGATAAAAATGTTGCTGGCAACGTGGATCCACCTCCGCTACCTGCAACATTCTTCCATTCTCTGCTTTTCCTATTTACTGGACTCCTTTCCTGCTCTTCTAGTCACTTTCCGTTACCTTGTTTTTCTTCTGTGTAATTTGTAGGGTTGAGTTATCATTTGCTTGTGCCTGAGGAGTACTTTCTGAGGATTTATTAGTCTTCTTACCTTAGTACCAACATTCTTGGTCTGTGTGACCTTCTCTTTGACAATACTGGCAATACCTATTCTTTGGTCTAGCTCCCTTATGATGATAATTTCCTCTAGATTTATAAGTATCATTATAATTTCCCTTGCTTTGTTCATTTGACTTATAAGGGGGCTGGTTAAATTGATAATTTCTATGGTAATTCTTATTCTTACTGGACTCGTTATTCTCATCTTCCCTGTAATTCTGATACCTCTTTTGTTTGGTAATTGCCGAAAAAGTGACCTCGTCAATTTGGGTCTCCTTTTCCTGTAATTCTTCCTGAATTTTGCTCAAAGTTTTTGTGAGTTTCTGGGTAGGCTCTAACGCTAGGTCTTTAAAAGCCTTCCTTTCTTTTTCACCAAAGGCTGCATAGAATGTACCGTAGGCCATATAAGTCAGAATTTCATCTAAATCTACCAGTTTGTTATTATCCTCACTAAACTTAGTTCTGTCTCCTACAGTGATTGTGGATATTGACATAATATCTTCCCTAACTACTCCTATATGATTCAGAACCTGGGTATACAAACTAGGCATGGAATCACCTTCAAATTTAGCTGAGCTAAACCTATACAAGTTCAACAACTGATCGGTCTACTTGGCCGATCGCCACAATAATCTGTATTCCTCCTTGAAATCGTTAAAAGTTGTAATTTTTTCAAAAGCCTTACCGTTTAATGTAGTGTGAGCATCCCCCACGTCTAAGTTGACTAACAACATGGCCTGTTTAATTTTTCCTACTTCATCAGTTATTTTGAAACTAGCTATCCTATTTTCTGTATCCTCTAACCACTTATCTGCATTGTATTTCTCTAATCTTTGTTTTTCGAGATTATCCATACCTACATTTCCACAAAACCGTGTGGTTTGTGTGATCAACCCAGCGGAATTCATATCAGCGATATTTGCTCCTAAAGGACTTGAACTTCGGCTACTCACATTAGTAATTCTAGTAAAATTTGGACGTCTTCTTACACTAGCACTTCGCGACCATCTGTCTGCAGTTAATCTCAAGTCGTACGGGTATTGCGTGAGTCTGTGGAAAATATTATCAAGACTCATAGCCCACTTTGGAAAAGGAAAATTAAAACACACCAAAATTTTCTTATAAGAGACAAATGTCTTAACTTCTTATTCTGTAGAGACATTATTAATTATACAATAAAACAAGAGAGCGAACGAAAGCATGCAAAATACTCACATATCATTGGGTTCAGAATCTCCTTTTGTTTTCCCTCTACTTTCTTGAGATTATGTTTTGAAATTCTTCAACACGTATAATGTAACACATATAATGTAACACGTATCTGAAATAAGGGCAGTATTAATTTAAACACTTAATATAACGCGGCAAAGTAGCCCTTAACGCTGCCACCAATTTGTGATGATTCTTTTAGTTTTTCTTGTAATAAATCTTCACATTAAATCTTCTTATTAATTATCTAGTACTTTTTACCTTTACTTACTAATTCTTAAATGTCTTTAAGTCCATCTTATATTCAGTACTTAATGAGCTTCTCAGGAACTACTTTAAGAAAAGTTACATGTGTGTGGGATACTCGATGCCGCTTTGCTTCCTTTACTTTGACTTAAAAAAAGTTGAACAGTCACGTACAATGCAATCACATTAAAATGAGTTTTACATAAATCTGTAGCCTTGAATTCAGAAGTCTTGAAACTGGCTGAAGAATTAGATGTTTCCTTGCTTTTATTAGGCCTATACGTCAATCGTAGGCCATCTGCCGTCGCTGTGGTAGGAGCCTCTGTCAGGTGTTGGGAAGGCTAGCGCGATGTTCTAATCGCTGTGGTCACTCTGGGACGTCACGCTAAGCACACGCAGTGTTTCATGTGCGGGCGTAATAGTTCTGGTCGTCGTCCTTCGTTTCAAGGAATAAAATGGTTCCCCGAATTCCTAGGCTGCTAAGCGGTCCTGAATATACGCCGTCTTCCAGGTAATGTATGTGCAGCTACAATTCAGTGTTCGCCTCAAGTCCGGCAAGTTAAGGCAGGTCCTTAGACCTAGTATATTGAGTGACTTCCGGGGAAGAAGAGGCCGGCTCATCTCTCAATGTCGCTTATACATCGTCGTCCTGGGCATGTGAAGCTGTCCTCAATCACGTGACAATTCCTTGGTTTTCGCGCCTCCTTTCCCCTAGGTCCCCATGAGTCATTTTGAGAAGGGAAATGAAAAATATTACAAGACTCAGCGCCTTTCTGGCAAAACAACCTGCCTAACTTCTCGTACACTCTTGTCTCTCTCTACAATTCTTTCTATATCTTTATAATTACTGCTAACTGCATTTGTCTCTCTATTTTTTATTAACTAATAAAACTCATGAATAAATTCATCCATTATATATATAAACCTTTTACATATGAAATTTATACAAATAAATCATTTGTCTGACATACCCAGCCCGTAAAATGTGTTCCTCTTGTGTATGTTCAAGATTTATATATAAATTACGTAAGACCTTCATCGTTAATTTCATTGTATTCTTTATTCAAGTAAGTTTAATGTAAATTTACGTTATGTTTTAAAATTAACTTTATTTCACGTCATATTTGTTACGAAGTCTTACGTAATATATTTGAAAGTGTTGTGGGATTTGTGCGGGATAGGAACAAAGGCTTAAGTAATGTTCTTTTATATTTTATGAGGTATTGGGTCATGTTTGAGAGTGAATACTCTGTAACATGTGCTTAAGAAATGTCGCGAAGGTCCTATTGATAGGATGTTATCTTTTTTTTATCTTGGGGACAAAGGATGGGTGCAGCTACCTGACTGAGAGAGTGATATTTGGCAACTCTGGCACGCCTTTTGCTTGGCTCACCACGCTTCCTATTTCGTTGGGAAGTTTCTGGAAGCAGTTAGGTTTTATATAAAAGGCAAACACCAAGGTTTCAAAGATAGAGATAGAGAACTGCAGCCTAAAAACAGCCCTCTTCCCCTCTCCCGCACGCAGCTCTGTGTATTGTTTTAAGAGTGTAGTGTGAAAAAAAAATCAAAGGTTTGACGTGATGAATATTTGTAATCATAATGAGTAATTATAAAAATTCTCTAAGAGTTTTTGCAAACGGTCCTGTGGGAAGATTAGATATTTGTTTTGTGATCTGGTTATCTTTTTTTTATTAAGTGTCAAGCTTGAATATTGCACTATCTAGAATTAATTTCAAGCTTTTGTATAAGTTACATTGCATATTTCTTTTCTTAGTTTAAGGTCTATTTAGATATAATAGTTCAAGTCAGGTTAATATACAATTTTCACATCGTAATATTTTTGTCCTAATCTAAGTTTTGGTCAGACTTAATTTTTTCCAGTGATTTATTTTGTTATTATGATTATTCTTTCCAAAGTGTTTTAGTTTATATAGAATATATCTATTTTTATAAAGAGTGTATTATTCCAATCTCCATCGTTTAGAATCAGATTCGCTTGTATCCTGCTAAGAACCAAGGTAAATTTTAGATAATACTTAAGAGTAATTTCCCAGTTTAGTTTGAAGTGTACTCAAGATACCTTTAGATATTCAGTGCTTTATATATTGCTGTCTGGGAGTTATTTAATTGTCTCAAAATTCGTGCATTATTATTCTAAAGTGTAACAGTTGAAGGTAATATCAAATAAGTGACTTTGGAATTCAAGAGGTAGTATATATAATATATGTTTAGTGCCCAGACCAGGGAGCCATAATCGTTTAATAATATATATATATATATATATATATATATATATATATATATATATATATATATGCATATTCATATATATATATAATAAAAATATATTATATACGTATATATGTTTAATATGTAGTAGGTCGGCCTGGGCACCAGCTACCCGTTGAGATACTACCGCTAGAAAATTATGGGGTCTTTTGATTGGCCAGACAGTAGTATATTGGATCCTTCTCTCTGGTTACGGTTCATTTTCCTTTTGCCTACACACACACATACATCGAATAGTCTGGCCTATTCTTTGCATATTTTCCTCTGCCTCATATACCTGACAACACTGAGATTACCAAACAATTCTTCTTACTGTACTGTAATTGTTCAGTGGCCACTTTCCTCTTTGTAACGGTAGAAGAGACTCTTTAGCTATGGTAAGCAGCTCTTCTAGGAGAAGGACACTCCAAAATCAAACCATTGTTCTCTGATCTTGGGTAGTGCCATAACCTCTGTACCATGGTCTTCCAATGTCTTGGGTTAGAGTTCTCTTGCTTGAGGGTGCACTCGGGCACACTATTCTATCTTAATTCTCTCCCTCTTGTTTTGTTAAAGTTTTTATAGTTTATATAGGAGATATTTATTTCAATGTTGTTGCTCTTCTTAGAATATTTAATTTTTCTTCGTTTCCTTTCCTCACTGAGCTATTTTCCCTGTTGGAGCCCCTGGGCTTATAGTATTCTGCTTTTCCAACTAAGGTTGTAGCTTTGCAAGTAATAATAGTAATAATAATAATATTATATAAATGTGTGTATATGCAATGAAATATAATTAAAATGAGACGAATTACCGAAGTATATTTCTTATTTTTTCTCAAAATGAAAAGTTTCAACCTCCTTTTTTGTAAGTTTGAAGAAGAAACATACATACATTCATGCATATATACATACATACATGCACGCATACATACTTACATACATACATATAAGTATGATTTTAATTTTACCTATTGGATCGAGTGACAGCGGACGTTGTTTACCATCTGGTATTCAGGCTTTTCTCATGGACGTCCAGGTTCGTTTTTGTCGACTAATATTGAACTGGTCTGATTGTAAGACCAGCTTTTCGCTGATTGAAAGACCAGCACTAATCCTAATCTTTTGATTACAATTAATCTCACAGAGTAAAAAAGAACAGACATCAGATCACACTCAATGTTGCCATATTTCAATAACAGTAACACCAATTTCTAGATCAAAATCAACTCGGTTTCGGCCACCTTTGACCTGTGTAATTTCATGGATGTGGAATGTGTAATGGTGCAGAAATTTCCGTAAGAATTATTCAATATGAATATTTTATATATCACAAATTTCTTTCATTCGTTATATTTGAGATTTTCTTTTCTTTTTTTTTTTTACTTTTTCAAACATTGTACTATGACAGGTGATCCACCAAAACGCTGACAATATGGAAATAAGAAAAACTAAAACTAAATGAGAAAATGTAAGTCGTAGGCGAAAAATGTCATTGACTGGGGTTGAGTATGAAGTTATTTGATTTATTGTATAAACTTCGTGATAACAGTTTCTATATAGAGGCATCAAATAGAAGAAAATGGATTATACCTTTTTGTTAAATACATGAAGTCTAGGCATTGACAAGATATAATTTGTAATATTAAAGGTTTATAACCCGATAAGTGGATATTATTGTTTATGAAAGGAGGAGGTTAACCAGACCAATGAGTCAAAGTCAACTCTTACGAAGCTGGCCCGAATATGAAAATAAAATGATTCATTTTTTGCTATATTAATGCTAAATGAAGTGATGAAATAAAATATTTATTAAATAAACTGGATAAAAATATATTACATTTAATTTATAGAAAGTAAATAAATTGTGAGGTAAAATTCTCTTATAAATAGAAATTTAAAGCTTTCCTATAAAACGTGTTTCTTAAAAAAAGTTAAAATTTCCAGTCTGATAAAAGGTCAATAAAACATTTCTCACTAAAATAAAAGTGTCTTTCTTTTAAGATATTCACAATAGGTACATATATGTTTTATGGTTGAAATACAGTCACACTCATGTGCACATCAAATACTCATGTGTAGATTTAGTGAGCTCTGTCTACGATTTGCTTTGAAATTACTTCTTTCTTCCTTCCTCTTTGCAATGACAATCCCCGAAAAGAAACAGCTGGTTAAGTTGGGGATTTTAGACATTGCAAATATTATCTAATATTGTTGATCGTTTTTTTTTTTTTTCTTTTTAATTTGGTTACTTGTTCCTTCCATTATGAAATCTTAGCTCTGATTTTTTTTCTTGATTTTCCCCTAGATCTTGTGCCCTTTGAATATTTGTAGAGATAAGTCTATCATAAGATCTCACATTCTTCAAACCATATCTTCTGCACGATCTTTCTTTTGTTAAAAGATTAGCTGTACGACCTAACATCTGATAAAAGATGCGTTATGGGATAGAATCCCATAACAAGCATGTTACATCAACTTTCATCTATTAGAATCGAAGACAATTTCTACCTTCCATTCTCTGAACGGATTAACTTTCGTTCTACCCTCCATTCGATCAAAGTGACTTTAGCTTTATAATATTTTCTAGGTAATCTAATTCTACTTTCCAACATATACCAACCATGCAAATCTCCCCGTCGTATGTCACCCACCCCCTCCGCCTCTTTTACCTAGTCTATCCCGATCATTGCTTGATAAGGACATTGACCCATCTGCTACATTTGCTTCATAACATAAAACAATGAGAGCAGTAAAGCATAACAAGAAAAACAAAGCTCAAATACAAAGGACGATAACAGGCTTTACTTTGCCAATATGAAATTAATGACCCCAGAGAATGGGATTGTCAATTATTGTTCTATTTATAACATAATAAACAAAATATCCCGATATATTAATTTTCATATGGATGTATCAAAGCTCGCCTTTGAAAGAATTCTATTCTGATTACAGCTTAAGCCTCCGGAATATTTCTAAAGCATTGTTCTCGATTATGAACATACTTTGTTCGTGATTATGATAGTATGGTATGAAGAAAAGGCACATCTGTCGGTCTGTAAGGTAACCCGAAATGTTTACAGACGGTGATGAAAAAGATTTTTTGTGGAGGAGACAGTTATTATTTTCTCATTGGAATCCGTGACTCTAGTCACAAAGGGGTTATTAGAGAAAGAAGGATATAGGGAACAAAAATATGATGAGCAAAGATTGTGTAAATAAGGAGTAATAGACATACTTTCCTAAAAGTCTAAGGAAGAAATAAAAGGTTGTATGATTTATAGAATAACCAAAAACGGATAACAATAATAAAAAATAAAATGATAAGAATAATAATAGTAATATTATTATTATTATTATTATTATTATTATTATTATTATCATTTTATTATCATACTGAAAACAATAAATATATAAACCCTTAAAAGATAATTCAAGCACACAAATCGCACAATCTTTTGTGCTCAGAAACTTTGGTTTCTAATATGAGGCACTCATCTGAGCTCCTTATACCTGATTTTAAGAAGCTAATTATATTGAAACGCGATGCCATCCCTGGGGCCAGGGGAATGGCGGTGTATATTAGGACTGAGTACCCGACTTATCATAAGTCCTGCTTTGAATGTGGATGCCATGAGATTCTGGTAATAAAAGTTTGTGGCAGGCATAACAACTCCTATTTATGTTCGATCTACCAGAATCCTGACATGGATGATTCTGTTTTCGATTGTTTTCTTACCATTATGGCTAAGATACAAGAAGATGATAGAAAGGCCTCTTTTGTCTTTGTTGGTGATTTAAATGCTCACCATGGGGAGTGGTTAAATTCTGTTTCTCCCACAGATCGCCATGGCTTAAGAGCTTTAGACTTTGCCTCTGAATCAGGCTGTGAGCAAACCATAAGTGAGGCTACTCACAGGTCTGGTAACTGCTTAGACTTCGTATACACTGACTTCCATGGCATTATAACAAGTAAGATTGGTTCTCCAGTCGGGACATCTGATTATGCCTTGATTTCATTGGTAGTGAAGACTGAGCAGCCTGTCCCTGATGTATCTTATTCATGTAAGATTTATATGAAATCTCAAACAGACTGGAATGGGATTTTGCATGATCTTTTGGCCTTGAATTGGTCGCAATTTTATAGTAGTGTTGATCCTGTAGTCCCTTTGAATGAGAATCTAGTCAGCATAATTAATAGGCGTATCCCTTTTCGTGTACTAAAGTACCGAGTGAAGGACAAACCATTGTTCAATGATGATTGTAGACTTGCTTATTTGGAGAAGCAGGAGGCTTATCATCTTTAGAAGGGTAATAGATCAGATTTGACCTGGAATAACTATACTCAGCTTAGAGCTTTTGCTCAAAGAGTTTATGCTTCAACTGAGAAAGAATATAATCTAATCATAAAAGAAACCCTCTCTGATACAACCAAGGATCATAAGTGGTGGATTACCCTTAAATCTGCACTCTTTGGTGTACATGCAACAATTCCTCCTTAAATTAAACCAGATGGCTCTGTCATTCACTGTCCAAAGGAAATGGCAACACTTTTGGCAGATGTGTTTGACAGCAAGCAAAGGAATGAGAATCTCGAACTCCCTCATTCCTGTTTTCCTGAGGCTAAACTAACTAGTTTAGCTTTTCGATATCCTGAAATTAAAGCTCTCTTGATGGACCTTGATGCTTATGGAAGTGTAGACCCAAATGGTATTTTCCGTTTGTTTCTTATAAAGACAGTAGATTTCTTAGCTCTAAAGTTATCTGTTATTTGCACAAGTTAGCAAGAAGAGGAGCTTCTAACACTTGTTGTAAAATTGTTAATGTTACTTCACTATGTAAATGCGTTTGTGGTAGCTCATGTCCAACTGATTACCGCCCAATTTTCATAACTCCCATATCATCTAAAGTTTTTGAACGTCTTTTGGCAAAACGTCTTAATAGATTTGATGAAGGTAATCATCTGTTCCCTAGTTTGCAATTTGGTTTTCGTAAAGGCCTTGGAGCATGTGATGCCCTTCTTACAATCTCCAATAGTGTACAGAAATCCCTTGATTGTGGTCAGGAAGTTCGTATGATTGGCCTTGATTCAAGTGCTGTCTTTGACCGTGTTATTCATGAGGCCCTTGTTTTAAAACTTAACAGTTTGGAGTGGGTAGGTTGTTGCTTAGCATCATTATTGAATTCTTAAGAAATAGATCACAAAGACTTGTTGATGGGTACCATAATGAGTATAGGAATGTGATATCTGGTGTTCCTCAGGGTAGTGTTCTTGGCCCATTACTTTTCATTCTATATACGCATGGCATGTGGTTTGGTCTAGGAAACAAGCTTTTTGCATAAGCAGATGATGCTACTCAGTTTGCAACAATTCCATCTCCTGAATGTAGATCTGGGGTTGCTGAATCCCTTAATAGAGATTTAGGTAAAATTAGCGCATGGTGCAAATTATGGGGTATGAAGTTTAATCCTAACAAAACTCAAAGTATGATTGTAAGTAGGTCAAGGGCGGTGGCTCCTCAACATCCGGATCTCAGCATTGATATTGTTTCTCTAACTTTGTAAGACTTTTAGAATTTTAGCTGTTATTCTCGACAGCAAATTTACTTTTGAGATACACATTAGGTCTGTGTCTTCTTCAAATGCACAAAAAATTGGCTTATTGAGAAAGTCTTTCAAGATTTTCGGTGATCAATCTATTCTGAAGAAGTGTTTTAATTCTTTCATTTTACCTTGTTTCGAGTATTGTTCTCCTGTCTGGTCTTCAGCTGCTGATTCTCATTTTAATTTGTTGGACAGGAACTTACGGTTTATTACATTTCTTATTCCTTATCCAGATATTAACCTTTAGCACCGTCGTTCAATTAGTTCATTAGGCATGTTGCATAAGATTTTTTATAATTCTGACCATGCTTTACATTCAGATCTTCTTGGACAGTTCCCTCCTGTTCGTAATACTAGGTATGCAGTTAATTCTAATAGTCAGGCCTTCTCCATCATGAGGCTCAATACTACCCAGTATTCTAGAAGTTCTCTTCCAGCTGTGACCAAGTTGTGGAATGATCTTCCTAATAGGGTAGTTGAATCAATAGAATTTCAAATGTTCAAAATCAGAGCAAATGTTGTTATGTTGAACAGGCTTGCATAAGTCCTTTTATAGTTTATAAATTAAATATGTTGTAATGTTGTTAATGTTTTGAAGTATTTTATTTTAATTTTCATTATATGCTATATCGTTTATTTATTTCCTTATTTCCTTTCCTCACAGGGCTATTTTTCCCAGTTGGAGCCCTTGGGCTTATATCATCTTGCTTTTCCAACTAGAGTTGTAGCTTAGCTAGCAATAATAATAATAATAATAATAATAATGATAATAAAAATGATAATAATAATAATAATCCTAGAAGGTTTCAACAAACAAAACAACAGCATAACACTAACTCATAGTCATCATTTCCAGACACTCACGTAATAGAGTCAATCCAACCTAAGCACGGTATCTTACACTAAAACGCCGAACAAAATGTCCACGGCTTTCTTTAATCTTCTATAATGAAATGAGACAAATATTTTACTTGGGAGTTCAGCGTTCACAATAATGAAACCACCTTTGACGACGGACTTTTCCGGCAGGGCCAAGCAACCGGAGCTCATCACTTATTCTGTTTTTCGGGAGGCAAAATAAAAGGAAGCCAAAGGCTGGCCGAAAACATGGCTGCTACCACCACTTTCAAGAAGTTGGTCAGTTTTCATGAAATAGACGAGACATTGCTCGGTTTGTTTGGCGGGGTCATTTTGTTTGGGCCTGAAACGTTTTCCAGTCTTTGGTACTTAGCGAAATGGTTCCGGAAGTGGACTGGACGAGGAGGTTTGACTTAAAAAGAAATATTCAGCTCATCGTTTCTAAATAATTTTATTTAATAGGTTTTCTGTCATGAAATTGGGAAATCAAAAATTATATATTAAATGGGTCGATATAGTTTGGATTTGCTTAGTTTGACAGTTATAACAACGAATAAGAATTATACTACATGCTGTGCATACAATAGTGTATTTACATACGTGAAAATTAACTTGAAATCCTACATATATTGAAAAAAAAAATCAAACCAATTTTGGTTTTGGTTGTTGATTTATTACCTTTTCAAAAAAATTTCGTAAGAGAGAGAGAGAGAGAGAGAGAGAGAGAGAGAGAGAGAGAGAGAGAGAGAGAGAGATTCACGCAAAATATGGTGGAACTCTAGGCCACATAATTTTTGTCGTAATTTATACAATGTAATCCTTTTTTTCTGTCCACGTTTATTACGCAAAATTCTATTACACTCCCCCCAAAAAACAATTTTAATGTTGCATTTCAGTGCATTTATCGAAACTGCGGCAGCTTTCATATATGTTGACTCATGACTTCTAGTTCCAAAAACACGCACCCCAAGATGTATTGATATATGGTTGGTAAACTGCATTTTCAGGCATTCTTTTTAATAACTTTCATATCGCTACTTATAATTCCACATATCTTAAAATTTTGCTTGCCTAATATTAATGAGCTAACGTTTTAAGAGCCACGCACACTGCAGACGACAAGGAAATGTACCATAATAGCCTTTGAATACAATGGAAGCTTTAGATTTTATTTCCTTAGTTATCGAATTGCGTGAATGTAAAGTTAGGGTAAATGGAAAAAAAAAAAAAAAGAATTACACACTTTTGAAAAGTCGGTTCATTAGGATGTGCAAATCTTGGAACACACTATATTGCTTTTTGATTAATTTGAGTAATTAACCATAGCATAACTAGCCCTCTTTTTAGGAGTTCTAAACTTCAATTAATTAACTATATAATTTTTATTACCATGTTTGGGTGATTTTAGATAAAGTAGTGTACCATAACATTATTATTATTTTAAAAATTATTATCATATGATATATTTTTTATTTTCCTTGGCTTTTCGCTAAAACAGTAAACTATATTATTATGATTATTGTAAAAAAATACTGAAATTTCTATTGTTGTCATTCTAGTTGGTCGTATGAAAGTCCTTTGTCCAAACCTATCTGCCATGTCCCCCAACAGTCTGGAAGTGGGAACGAGAAAAAGAGCAAAAGTGAAATCCAGGCTATGTCAACCACAGCCGACGTTTATCTCTGCGGGTAAATATTTCCACGAATTCTTGTCCCTAAAGCTTCGCCGTCTTGCAGAACAGATTAGGTTCGGAAACTCCATGGGACTGTCAGTTCTCTCTTGGCTCCACTGCTGATACCGGTGGTCAGAAGGCTTGCAGGCTTTTATGCCCTTTTGAGTACGTGTGTGTGAGTGTCAACTCTTACTTGATGAGAGAGAGAGAGAGAGAGAGAGAGAGAGAGAGAGAGAGAGAGAGAGAGAGAGAGAGAGAGAGAGAGAGAGATAATCGAAAAAAAAACGTTGAAATTATTAGGTAATATTAAAAAAGTTCCCGAGATAGAATTTTCAGTTTCTCCAGTTAATTTACTTACCTTTTCTATGAGAATACACACACACACACACACACACACACACACACACATATATATATATATATATATATATATATATATATATATATATATATATATATATATATATATATATATATATATATATGTCGAAAAGGTGCCAAAATATGTAAGACGTGTATAAAAATTGGGTGTATTTTTGTAGATATTACTAAGAACTTCGTAATATCTAAAAAAATACACCTAGTTTTTGTACACGTCGTACATCATTGTGGCACCTTTTCAACATAATAAGGAAGTACGACACTGTACTTGTTTGCACTATATATATATATATATATATATATATATATATATATATATATATATATGACCATCAACCGTTACTATTCAACTGCAGGACAAAGCCCTCAGTCATGTCCTTCCCCTCAAATTGTATATATATATACATATATATATATATATATATATATATATATATATATATATATATATATATATATATATATATATATATATATGTATATATATATATATATGTATATATATACATATATATATACTGTATATATATATATATATATATATATATATATATATATATATATATATATATATATATATATATATATATATGGTTGTTCTATGCCAGTCCACACCCACAAACTTTCTTATATATCAATTCATCGACTTCTCTTCCTTCAACTGCTTCGTTTGTAATCTCTAGGGATCCATTCTTTTTTTCTTAATATCCATCTATTATCTGTCCTTAATATACAGTATAGGCTGCATATGGCCATTACCTTTTCCTCTATATTAGAATATCTTCTATTTTGGTTTGCTCTAGTATCCAGGTTGGTCTTTTTATGTCTCTTATTGTAATTTCCATCATGATTCTTTCCATATCTCTTTGAGTTTTAACTTTAAGGTTCTAATAAGTCTCTAAGTTTCTGATGCATAAGTTAATACTGGTACTGTTGGACCATTTGATTAGATATATTTTTCAGAGAAAGTGACATTTTACTTTTCATAACCATATTATGTTAACCAAAAGCTCTCTATTTAGTGCCTATCCATCCATTTATTTCGGTTTCGTGAAACATTTACTGTCCTAAGTGCGTATATTCATTAACATTCTCTAGAGGTTCTTCCATAACCTTTATTTGTTGGATCTGCATTTTCCTTGAACATTATCTTAGCCTTACATATATTCATTTTAAGTTCTTCATTTTATCTTTATTTATTCAAATTTTCTATCCTTTCTTTGCAGTTCGTCCCATGATTCATTAAACAAAACTGTCTCCTGAAAACTTCAAGTTCTATAGGTCTTCCCGCTACCATTAGTTCCTACATTTTTCAAATCTAAATTTTTAAAAACTCCTACAGGGCAGAGATGATATTTTCCTGTCTAACTCCTTTCCCACTTTGATTTTCTCGCTATCTTTATGAAGTTTTAAGATCCCTGTACCGTACTTCATGTATTCCTCGTCTTTGAAGGACTTCAATTACTGCTGAAATTTAGGTAGGACCAAAAGATTTCTCGAAGTCTATAAATACCATATATTGTCGTTTGTCATACTTTGTTGATTTTCCCAAATGCTGGATAATTACATAGATATGGTCAGTTCTTCAATATTCACTTCTAAAGGCTGCCTGCTCTCTTAGTTGATTAATGGCTAGCTGTCTTTTTATTCGGCCTAATGTGATATTTGTAAGTTATTTCTTATATCACTATTGTATAGTACTGAATAGAGATGATTTACAATTCTTATCACTCCATCTCCTTTCTTTACTGTTTCGTAAATTTTTATTTTCTTGTATTTGCAATTGTCTTGACAATTGAGTTTATTTATTGTATAGGATAATTTTGCTAATACTCTTTCATCTCTCTCGGAGTTTTATCTCCTTCCCAATCATTTTCTTACTAAGTTTTTGGTCTTTTCTGATGATTTTTTTTTATCTTGTTTTTGAACTTTTCCACCTCTCTTTTGCAGATTCCAATATAATTATTTTGTTTAATTACTGTTTGTTTCCTCTTCACGTGCTTCTATTTCATCATGTAGCTGGGAGTATCTATTTTGTATTGCAAAACTCAACTCATCTATTTTTGTCCTACTACAGGAGTGTTTATTTTTTCTCTTAAAACTAGTTTTTATCTTTCGTTCTATTGATCTAAAAAAATGGTCGCTTGACTTTAACTTGTTAAACACTTACATCATCAACTAAATCAACCTTTTCACTGAGAATAAAAAATTTTATATTCCTTTCTCCATTTGGGCTTCACTATATCCATTCTTTATGTTCATTGTTAAAAAAAAAAAAGATGTCCGTGCTTTTAAGATTTTATTTTGTTTTTTTCATTCAGCAAATTCTACAAGCATGTTTGTCATTCCTTGTACCTACTCTAAATTGACCTATTCTTCTGTCTTCTTTTGACCTACTTCAGCGTTAAAGTCGCCCAAAGCCAAAGTAAATTTAGTCTAATGTTTTTCATAGATATCTTGGATCTTCATAAAAAGTTT
>NC_090733.1:6271530-6279030 GCF_036898095.1 Palaemon carinicauda | reverse complement strand
CTTCCGCTGCACCGACCACGGGATCAGGTTCGGGGTCAAAACCTTCAAAATCTCGGAAAGAAACTGCATCAGGCCACAGCTTTTTCCAGGCAGAATTGAGGGTCCGTCGAGTTAATCCCACCCAAGCCTGATCTATGATCTTCAAGCAGTGCACGGTGTTGAAGTGGCCCCTCCAAAATTCACGCAAAGTTAAGTTGGTGCTTTGCGTGACATTAAAGCACTGCTTAAATAAGTGCTTGGTGTACAGCTTCTTAAAATTAGAGATGACTTGCTGGTCCATGGGCTGGAGGATAGAGGTGGTATTCGGTGGAAGATACAGCACCTTTATGAACTTGAATTCATCGAAGATATCATCTTCAAGTCCGGGGGGTGAGTGGGTGCATTGTCAAGGCATAGCAGGCCCTTTAAAGGCAATTTCTGTTCATGAAGATACTTCTTCACAGAAGGGCCGAAAACTTGGTGCACCCCTTGCACAAAGAATTGCCTAGTGACCCAGGCCTTCGAGTTGGATCGCCAAAAAACATGAAGCTGATCCTTATCGACGTTGTGTGCTTTAGAGGCCCTAGGGTTCTCTGAATGGTAAACCAGTATGGGCTTGACTTTAAAGTCCCCGATAGCGTTAGCACATAGGGCAAGAGTCAACCGATCCTTCATTGGCTTATGCCCAGGCAATTTCTTCTCTTCGGCAGTGATGTAGGTTCGACTCGGCATCTTCTTCCAAACCAGCTCGGTTTCATCACAATTAAACACCTGCTGCTCTACGTAGCCTTCTTCCTGCACGATCTTTTCGAAGTTCTTGACAAAGTCAGCTTCAGCCTTTGTGTCCGCACTAGCAGCCTCTCCGTGGCGAACATCTGATTGAATCCTGGACCGTTTCTTAAATTTCTTGAACCACCCACGAGATGCCTTGAAATCATCTGAGGAAGGCTCGGTTGAACTCTCCCCAGCATCACCCCCAGAGCTCTCCTCCTTCAAGTCCGTAAAGATGGGGTGCGCCTTCTCGCAGATAACGGTCTCGGTGATGGTGTCGCCAACGATCTCTCTATCCTTAATCCACACTAGTAGAAGTCGTTCCATCTCTTCTATGATAGGGGTATGGCGTTAGGAAATTATGGTGATCCCCTTAGAAGGTTTCACTGCTTTAATAGCTTCCTTCTGTTTAAGGATTGTCGAGATCGTCGACATATTACGGCCATACTGTTTAGCAAGTTCACTCACGCGGACGCCACGCTCATGTTTTTCAATAAATTCCTGCTTAATTTCTAAAGAAAGCATTTCCTTCTTCCTTTTCTCACCACTACCACTACCACTGGCAAAACTAAGCCTTTTAGGACCCATACTTTACGTAAATTACCGTTAAAGGATGCACGTAAAAAATCACGATTAAAACAGAGTTAATAGCAGAACGCACAGAGCACAACCGCAAGAAGCCGACGAGAACAGAGGATTGACCCAAGACCCACTAATTGAGCGTCCCTCCGAGGTCGATGTGCTGCCTTCTATCGGCGGAAATAAAAAACACTTCAGGCGCTATGAGCACCGACTACGCGTACGAGTATTGTTTACTTCGGGTGTCGAAAAAAACATTCGGGTGTAGAGTCGGAGCGTGTTCGAATTGTACTTCGCATGTCGAAAAATTCGGATACAACCGTACGACGAAAATTGCTTACTTCGTGTGTCGAAATAAAATTCGGGTGTAGAGTCAAAAATTTGCTCGAATTTTACTTCGGATGTTGGAAAATTCGGATGTAGATACGTTCGGATGTAGAGGTTCCACTTTATATATATATATATATATATATATATATATATATATATATATATATATATATATATATATATATATATATATATATTATATATATATATATATATATATATATATATATATATATATATATATATACAGTATATGTATATGTATATATATATATATATATATATATATATATATATATATATATATATATATATATATATATATATATATATATATACATATATATATATGTATATATATATATATATATATATATATACAGTATTTAGATATATATACATATATTTATTTATCAAGTAAAGAGGTCAAAGAGTTTGGACAACATCTTTCAGTTTATTTGTGCCGACGTTTAGGGACTCATCCAATTATCAAGGCTAAAATGGACATATGAAAATATATAAAATACAAAAAAACAGTCAAAATTAAAATTATAAACACAGTTACAAGTAGAAACTGGAGATAAAGTAAAATTAACCAAGAGAAAAGTATCTTAAAATTAAATATACAAAAATTAAAATCATCTAAGGAGACCAACCTGTCTGGACTAGACTAGAGAACTGAGGGACTATGTGAACGACATCATTCAGGAAGAAAATCCTAAATTTGCCTGGTTAAGCGATATGGAGGGGGACAGAAGATAATTGGCTGTTAAGTTAAGGATCCTTTTCTTTAATCATTAACGACTCTAATACTAGTAGAGAGGGGTTGTTTGGAGCTTCAGCAATGATTTCAAATTTTTTTATATGTAATGTTGGTCTTGCATTTACTTGCATGTTCTGTGAGGGTTGAGAATTCTTTGGTTTTGAGCGCACATCCAGTTCTATGGCTCACTCCCCAATGAACATCTATACGAACTCTCAGCAGAAGATGGCCTAACAATTAAATTAATCTAATAACAGATAGAGCAAATATCGTAGTAGTAAAATACGCTGGATTTTACACAGACTGTCTGTAGGAATTCTCTAAAAATACAGCTTGGAGAAACTTTTTCATTATACTAATTTTCAAAAAAAAGGAGACACAAAGAACCTGATAAGTTACCGTCTAATAAGGGTACTGCCAGTAATATCTAAAATATTTACAAAGATCTTATTAAACTGATTAGAGAGAAAGTTAGAATTTAATCAATAAAGAGATTCGATGGGGTTTACAAGTGGGTATTCAACAATTGACCACATCCCTGTTATTACCAAGCTAACGGAAAATAGAAAGAATTCTACAAACTACCATGTATTGCATTTATAGACAATGAGAAAGCTTTGTATTTTGACAAAACTTCAGCAGTGATAAAACTTTAAAGACAAGAACTAGATGAAGCTAATGTTAGAACGGCAATCATAAAAAGGCCTAATGATAGTGAAAAAAAATTTGCAATTGATACAGGATTTACACAGGAAGACCCCATCTCTACTAAATTATTCATTAAGTGCATAAAAGATTCTAAGAATTTAAATTAAGAAAACATATATATATATATATATATATATATATATATATATATATATATATATATATATATATATATATATATATATATATATATATATATATATATATATATATATATATATATATAATCAAATAAGCCATATATTTACTCTTCATGGTTAAATGGTATGACCTTGTCGTGCCTGTTTTATGGCCCAGGGTTTGATTCCCCGGCCGACCAGAAGCTATTATCTTTGAGTTGATTCCCCCTTGGGTACCTTATCCCATCATATACGGAGAATCCAGATATTAAGGTAGTATAATATATGGCTTATTTGGATACGAAAAACACGTCTAAATGTGCAAAATTTATCATACATTTATATACACACATAGTCTATATATATTACATACACATAACCCCCCCTACACACACACACACACACACACACACACACATATATATATATATAATATATATATATATATATATATATATATGTGTGTGTGTGTGTGTGTGTGTGTATGCGCGCGCGTGTGTGTGTGTGTGTGTGTGTGTGTAACCTGGATCCCTATTCTAAATAAAGGTAGAAAAAAATTATTTACACAAAATATAAGCAATCAGACGATACGTAGGCGTACCGTGCGTGACGAAAAATAAAGCCTGTTATTAAAATGCAAAGATCTATTAGCGAACATTTTGGGGTTTCGCGGTCTGTTAATTTCTCAACGAAAAGAATTACGTGTCTTGGTAATGTGTTCTGACTCTCACGATACTCCAATAGACCATGTTTTGTCTGCAATGTTCTTTTCACAAATCTACATGAAATTTTATGTGTCTCTTAAAGGTCTAAATGGGGTCGGCCATTAGCGCCTATTCTTAACAATTATTTTTCCCTCCTCATGTGCCACCTCCTTCCCTTACCCTCTTCACCCATCCCTCTCCTCCCCTGCATTCCCAGTAGATGGTTCGCTGTTCAAAATTTCTGGGAAAAGCAAAACCTCCAGCAATAAACCGCTGGTGTTTTTTGGAGAGGCCATGCATTATGTATACAACCAGAAGGGAAAGTCTCTCTTCTGCCCTAATGTCCTTGTGGCGTGAAGAAGATGAAGGAGTGTGGATGGGGATGTGGGTGTCGGGTAGTGCATAGTGGAAGATGTAAAAAAAGCCTGGCAAAAAAGTGAGGACCAGAAGAAGAAAAAGTAAAGAGAGTAGCTAGTTAATAATGAGGGAGTGAAAAGGGGAGTAAATACTGTAAGGGAAAAAGTGATAGAATAGAAGAGAATAAAGGAAAGGGAGAGAAGTGACGTGAATGAAGAAAAGGTTGAAAGAGGAGGATATAAGGGGGAAACTGATGAAGAAAAAGAGGGATTAGTTCTCAATGGAAGAAAAAGTAGGAAACAAGAAACCGGGAGAACTAGAAAAAAAAACGGGTAATAAGAAGAAAAGAATAAGTATTGTATTTCACGAATCCTCCATTAACAAAGAAGCAATCACAACTTTCTGGTGGAACACGAAACCACAAGGTTATTCGTCTGTCTCAAATGTCCGAAAATATGGTACACGGCAAAACTTACGTATCATGAACGCCACTAGGATGTTAACTACGACATAGATTTCAGCGTAATTGCTTGCGTAACACGCAATCGTTTTGGAAAGAAAGGCTGACTAAAGGAGTTTTATTTCTTAAAAGTTTTCATGCCTCGCCCTCATTCATTCTTAATGTCCTTTTGTTCGTTGGAAGTTGCCTAATGGAATGTCCTCCAATTCAACTCAACTTGGAAGCCATGAAGTATTTTCATACGACAAAATTGAAGCCAGAATAATTTCTTGTATGTTTTATAAAGAATCTTATTATGAACGTACCTTTGTGTAAAGACGATGGCAATCTTCGAAAAATGAAGTTAGAAGAATAATGGCGAAGGTCAATTTGAAAAGAAACTTTTATAATGATGGTCAGAATCAGTGCTTACGTAAGAAAACCTTCGACCAAGTCGACAAAAAAGCTAGACCTCTCTCTCTCTCTCTCTCTCTCTCTCTCTCTCTCTCTCTCTCTCTCTTCTCTCTCTCTCTCTCTCAGTCGTTAGAGAAAATGGAAAGAAAAGTTCACTAAACTTGCTTCTTCACCCAAAAGAGGAGCTATTAATTCTTTAATCAGAGCCATTGAGTTGCTCCATAAAAGGTATTCGCTTTTAAAATTCCAAAAACTTTTCTGATTTCTCTGAACACTTTACGGAAACTGGAGGTTATTACGGAGGAAAAGAAAAGAAAAAAAATAAGATAAAGGCGGTAACCGAAGAAACTAGATCGCAATTCAATAGAATGAAAGAAAAGATAATTTTAATAGAGTTAGTAATTTTGGACATATTAACATCGTCAAAACTAAAAAAGTGTGACAGACACCAATAAGACGAAAGCCTTGGCTCCAATCAAGTTTACCTTCCTTTGTCTCGTTGATTGATAAATACCCTTATGCCAATCACGAGTTACCTGTCGTGCGTTTCATAAATACATGCAAACACACACACACAAACACACACACACACACAACCTCTCTCCCTATGTCATCAGCAATATTTTACGTGGTTCAGAAGCTGACATTCAGGTACATCCTGGACTAACTCATCCTCGATTCTTAAAATATGCCGCATTCATCTCCATCTTAATAATCTAACTATGTTTGATTCGACTTGTTCACTGTTTTAGCATGCCCTATTTTGCTCTCTATATTCTTTCTTGAATTGTGTAACTAGTGATCCATTGCCGGTAATGATGGTGCCTAAATATTTGAAAGTTTCAGTTGGGTAGTATTGCTCCTCGGAAAGGGAAATTTGTGTGACCTCCACGCTGATTCTGCATTACCACAGACCATTTTTTTTTCTGTTTGATAACTAATCTAACCTTAATCCCCTTCAGTAAAAACCTATCAATTGTTTCCTGCATTACTGCCATTGTAGAAGCAATCAGAACTATATCATGTGCGTATTCATGAACACATAATCTCTGGTCCCCTATTCAATGTCGTTCATTCCTTGAATTAACTTCTTCATAACATAATCAATCACGATAATAAACAGTATAAGGATTCTACCTCGAAGAATTCCAGTCTTGACTTCAAATGTATCTGTGAGACTACCATCAACCATAACCTTATAAGTTCACCTATGCATATCCATCATGATGTTTACAATCCTTTCTGGTATACCATACAGCCTTAAGTTTTTTAACATACTGCGTGTAATATCATCAAAATGCTTTCTGAATCCCCCCCCCCCAAAAAAAAAAGAAAAAAAAAAAACACCAAGAGGTAACTTTACCTTGTTACATTGTTGAGCTATATGTCATAGCATGAAAATTTGATCGTTACATCCTCTATAGTTTCTGAAACTTTATTGCTCCTTTTGAAGCGTATTACAGGTTCTATTCTATTCAATATTACCTTGGAAAAAATTTTCATACTTTTTGGTGATCCCTCACCAATTCCCACAGTGCCTCAAATCTCCCTTCTTGGGTACTCTGTCAATAATCGCTTTCCTTTTCCATTCAGCAGACGTGGCTTCCTCCCGACACATATAACTGAATATTTCCTTGAACAAAATGGGATTTTGAATCTCATCAGCCTTCAACATTTCAGGTGCATAGCCATTCAATCCTGGTGAATTTTAGTTTTTTAGTTGTTGGATTGCCAAAACGACTACAAAATTAGGAAGATCATGTTGAGTCCTAACAATTTCTTCCTCTTTGTGGGAGGTGCCTTATTGTATTTAGTATATCTTCAAAATGTTCTTTCCATCTAGCTCTAATTTCCGACTCCTTAACTAAAGATTTCCATTTTCATTCCTGCCAGGTTCTCTTTCTCTTCTCTCCAGAGATTTCTCGAATAGCCCCATATGCACATCTTATACTTCTTTCTATTTATTCTATTTAGATTATGTTGTCTTATCTGCATTAGAATCTTTGTACATTCTTTTGTTTCTTTTAGAACTAAAATCTGCTTCACTATCAAGGCTCATATATTTAGTTCGTAATAAGGTAAAAGTGTGGGCTGGTTTCCTTTAATGGTTCAAAGTTTAGTTTTGCTATTTTTCTTTTCTCTATTAGTTTCCATGTTTCACAACTTATCCATTTATTTCGGTTTACTATATTTCCCCTTCCTATCATGATGTAGGCAGATTCTTGAAAGATTTCTCCAAGTATTTTACGATGCATATTCCCACCTAGCCTACCTCTACTTCTTCACCAGTTTACGTCTCTGAGACCGTAAATCTATTCCTGCACTCTATAATGTAAT
>NC_090733.1:6264030-6266530 GCF_036898095.1 Palaemon carinicauda | reverse complement strand
CACGAAACTGGAAATGTCCTTACGCATCCCCGGCCAGTAAAAATGGTGGCCGTGACAAGAGCCTTTCAATAAAATAATCATTGATTGTGTCGGCCCCCTACCTAGGACAAAGAAAGGAAACGAATATCTTTTAACTGTAGTCGATGTGACCACCCGTTATCCTGAGGCATTCCCCCTTAAATCCATCACTGCCAAATCTGTAATTGCACCTTTGTTATCTATGTTCACCTCTAAAGGAATCCCCTGTCAGATCCAATCCGATCAAGGTACTAACTTTACAAGTGCTCTCTTTCAACAGGTCCTTACTGAACTGGGAATCAAACATGTTGTCTCCTCAGCCTACCATCCACAATCGCAGGGGTGTCTGGAAAGGTACCACCAGACCCTAAAATCCATGCTACGAAAATACTGCCTGGAGACTGGAGCAAGTTGGGACACTAACCTAGATTGGTTACTTTTTTCTATTCGGGAAGCCAATCATGAATCTATGGGTTTCTCACCTTTTGAGCTGTTATATGGGCGACCCATAAGGGGACCCTTAAAAATATTGAAAGATCAGTGGTTCATGCCCCAGTCAGACAGTCACACTAATGTAAATGCTTATGTTAAAAATCTACAAAGTAAATTACAGGAAGTACGTAAGTTTTCTAAGTCCCACTTGTCCCGGCTCCAAGGCAAATATAAAGCCCAGTATGACAAGAAAACGAAAAGTAGAACATTTAATCCAGGGGATTTGGTTTTGGCTTTTCTACCTATAACAGGGAGCCCAATGCAAAAGAGGTTTTTAGGGCCATATAAAATTAAAGAACGGCTGGGACCACTTAACTATGTTCTTGAAACCCCAGACCGACGTAAAAAACAACAGTTGGTACATATTAATCTGATAAAGTCCTACCTTTCCAGACCACCAGAGGAGGGTACCAGCAGTTTGCCAGTGACTCTTGTAACCATTAATGATGATGTAGCTCCTGTGGCAGTGACTTTGTCCGAGGAAAACGAAGGCACCCAATCCATTGACTTTCCCTTGCCTACCAGTGCCTCATTGAATCAAGAACTATTGCTTCAGTCTGATGAGTATTTTTGTGGGCTTAACCCTTGTCAAAAACAGCAGATAATTCACTTGCTAAAACAATTTCCAACTATTACCTCAGAACATCCAGGCTCTTGCAATATTCTTAAACATGACATTCAATTAAAAGATCCAAACCAACCTCCCATTAGACAACGTCCTTATCATCTTAACCCTGTCAAGACTGAAATCCTCAAACAAGAAGTACAGTATCTTCTTGATCATAATCTAGCCGTGCCTAGTCAGTCTCCCTGGGCTTCACCCTGTATCTTGGTTCCTAAACCTAATCAAACTTACCGGATGTGTACAGATTTCCGTAAATTAAACAACGTCACTGTCCGGGATGCCTACCCATTGCCACTCATTGAAACACTGTTAGATACAGTAGGAAATGCCTCTTTCATTTCTACAATAGACTTACTGAAGGGTTATTATCAGGTGCAGTTAACCCAAAGAGCCCAGGCCCTTTCTGCCTTTGTTACCCCATTTGGGCTCTATGAATATCAGATAATGGCTTTTGGACTTACTAACGCTCCTGCCACATTCCAGAGACTCATTAACTCAGTCATCCGAGAACTACCAGGAGTTCATGCCTACTTGGACGATGTGGTGGTGGTGGCGACCAACTGGAACGAGCACGTGGTGCGTTTGAGAGGACTGTTCCAACGGTTGGAGGACGCAGGACTCGTCATTAACCTCCAGAAGTCAGTGTTTGGTCGTGGCACCGTGACCTACTTGGGTCATGTAGTGGGAAGCGGTACTGTGCGCCCAAAAGAAGCCAACGTGGAGGCAATCCTTTCCTTCCCTACACCCACGACACGAAAGGAGGTGATGAGGTTCCTCGGGATGGCGGGGTATTACCGTCGATTCTGCAGCAACTTCTCGACTGTGGCGGCACCCCTCACCACTCTGACTAGCCCTGCTCAGCCTTTCAAGTGGACTCCAGCGTGCCAGACGTCTTTTACCCACATCAAGAACTTCTTGGCTTCTGAACCAGTACTTAAAGTACCTGATTATCTGCGGCCCTTCCACCTGCTTGTTGACGCGAGTGGAATTGGAGTTGGGGCAGTGCTGTTGCAACCAGATCCATCCTCCACCATTCTGCACCCTGTGGCTTTCTTCTCTGCCAAATTGAAGAGTCACCAGGTGGGTTACTCAACCATCGAGAAAGAAGCCTTGTCCCTGATTCTGGCCGTTAACAAGTTCAAATGCTACCTACAGTCTGCTTCATGTCCAATCAAAATATTCACTGACCACAACCCGTTAGCCTTCATCCAGAAATCCAAACTAACCAATCAGAAGATTCTTCGCTGGGCACTTACTCTTCAAGAATACCATCTCGAAATTCACCACATCAAGGGATCGGACAACATCATTGCGGACACCTTATCTCGTGCTCCAACAGGTTAACCTCCTTCATGTCCCACTTCG
>NC_090733.1:6246530-6256530 GCF_036898095.1 Palaemon carinicauda | reverse complement strand
AAATATATATATATATATATATATATATATATATATATATATATATATATATATATATATATATATGTGTGTGTGTGTGTATACATATAAGGTATATATATATATATATATATATATATATATATATATATATATATATATATATATATATATATATATATATATATATATATATATATATATATATCACGAAAGCTGACACGTGATGAACATAAATATGTAGTATAGCCAGGAAGGGAAAATTAAGAGACTTGATTGGAGTTAGTAGTTTCATCCATTAGGGACATCATTAGAATCAACAATGAGAATATACAAAGACATAGTATTCATACAGAAGGGGATCCAACAGCTACCAGTTTCTTGATAATTCCAGAAAAGTCAGATTTTAGATAAAAGAATAACACCGGATTATCGGAAAACTGACCAGAGCTTAGGTCAAAATTTAAATCCCACAATCTATCCTTTCATATCTTAAGCCCTTGAGGAATGAATTTTCTGCTTATAAGATTAGGACTCCAATCGTGTCATCAAAAACCATAAATGTCACTTCAAACAAACCTTGTTTATAATTGGTACTTCATCTCTCCGTATATAAAGCAGTGATTCGGGTAAGTACTAGAGCACTGCTTTATAAAAGGAGAGATGAAGTACTAATTATGATTCGGATAAGTAGTAGTCATCCTTTCACTAACAGGCAGTGAAAGGATCACCTCATCAAGCAGTTATAACAGCAATTATGACAGGAGTAACTGAAATTTTCAGTCCTTTGCCTTTAGATTTTTTTCAAGTGTTTGCCGAGTTCATAAATTGAACTGTGCCTTGACACTTCTTTTTTCTTTATTTTTCTTTTTGTTTATTGAGACAACACCTGAAACCAAGCACCGTTCGACAGCTGAAGACTACCATCGTGTATGTGCAATAGCAGCAAGGGGTTCTTCCCCTATCCCCACCTCCTCCCCTCTAACTAGAGTGGAGAAAGGAAGGATAAAAAAGCCAAGATGTATCAACTTGAGGAGTGAGAAAAACCTACCAAAGTCTCCTGCAACGGAACCAGTCCCAGGAACCTCGAGAGACCATACAGGACAGACATCAAATCACCCACCAGTGACTCAAGAAGAAGTGGACACGGAAAATAACCCCACTCAACAGCCACCTTCACAGCAAACAACTGATGACATTAAGTTTAGGCTTACTCCAGGAGCCAGCATTACATCCTATACTGCTATTATTGCCATGGAAGCCAGCAATCCTCAACCTTAACATGACTACATGTTCCAACCGTAAGGGACAGCTAGTCATTACAGCCAAAGATCAGCCCACCAAGACCTACATTGAGCAGCAGGATAATGTGCTTAAGCTTGACATTAACAAAAGGCCCACCACTATCATCAGTGTATGACCTTGACCTGCCACTTGAACCTGTGCTCCAACATCCCTCCATCATCACTGTCAAGAAATGTGAAGGGAAGGCTGGAGGGAGATCCCATAAGTTGGAGGCTGTCTTCAAAGGATCACGTCCTCCTCAACTCTCCTTCGGCCTCTGGGACACCTTCCGCATCGAAGAGTATATAAAAGAACCACTAAGATGCTTCCGATGTCAGAAGTTTGGCCACCACAGGAGCCGCTGCACAGGTCCGGAGATCTGTGGAGTTTGCAGCAGCAGACAGCACCCTACTGCCCACTGCATTGCCAGGCACTAGGAAGGAAACAAAACCACCGCCCGCTGCCCAGACTGTGGAGGATCCCATCATGCTTGGCATGATAGATATCCCCACAGACTTCAGCGTATTGCAGATCACCAGGGAGTAGACAGCCAATACAACCTCTACCCACGTCAGCCAGGTCGAACGCAGCCACCCCCAATCAAACACAACCCTCCACCATCCAACCGAAACTCCCAACCAAATCCTAACCCCTCCAGACATGCCATTCCTGAACTTCCCTCTCCTCCAACTCCCCCTCCAGCAAATAAACCTCAACGTCCTCCCAGACCTCCTCCCAAGGAAAAACGATCCCCAACCCGTACTCCTCGTACTCCCTCACCTCTAGGATTTACCTCTCCACCCAATTCTCCCACTGCCACCCAGCCAAAAAGACCTACCGCATCCTCCTCCGCACCTGTAACTCACACACCCAACACTTTCCACTCCTTAAAAGAATTCCCCAACCTACCTAGTTCCACCGTCACAAGCCAACCAAGTGCCTCCCGCCCCTCCAAACGTCCCCCAATTATTGACAGCATTGAGTATGACCTCTGCTTGCACTATGGATGCTCTTCTAGCAGCCATCAGTAATATCCTTCGCAACTTCTTGCGATCCCACAAAATTAAATTCACACAGGAGTCTCTTGATGACTTTGTTTTTGACAACCCCACCCGGGTATTGAAAGCTCAATTCCCTTCATAGACCCTCCTGCAAATGAACCTAATGCAACCACTTACAACAACCAAAACACCCAAATAAAAGTGCTCCAATGGAACGTTTGCGGACTTTGAAGCAAGTTTGTATTCCTCCAATCTCAAACCTCAGTGCAAGACCCTGACATTATCGTACTGCAAGAAACTCTGCTTAATGAGAACACACCATTTGCGTTCTCAGGATGCAAAGTGTACACAATGTATCTATCACCAACGACAAGAGGACTAACCACCCTTGTCAAAAGCAGCATCCCCTCCAAATTATTACAAAGCATAGACTGTGGGAAAGAGGCAGAGATTCTTAGTGTCCAGATTTCTCTGCTAGCCACAACGCTAACAGTCCACAACAACTACAAGTCCCAGGCAAAAAGCATCAATGCGGAGGCACTCTTCACCGCAGCCTCCGAGGATGACTCAATTATTGCAGGAAACTTCAACGCTCACCACTAGTTTCTGAATTCAATATCAGAAACAAATGGTCATAGGATCGTCAGGTTGCCGCCTTATCACTGCCAGTACAACCCCGTTGAATTGATCTGGGGGCAGGTTAAAGAATACGTTGCTAAGAAAAATGATTTTAAAATGGCCAACTTGAAACCCCTACTTCAAGAGGCTTTGCAGCAGGTTAGTAAATAAAATTGGAGTAATGCTGTGAAGCACGTGAGAAATTTACAAAGAAAGGATTGTGAACTAGACGACGCCGCAGAAGACTTACTCGATTCCTTCATAATCAATATAGGTTCCTCAGATGATGACGACGACGACGACGAAAATGAGAAGGAAAATCATATTTAAATATCACCAGTAATCTTTTTTTATCATTTGGAGGCTGGCTATGAAAATTATTTCCATATACTGTATTTACTATACACACCGAGCCCATTTTCCATTTATGATAAAATACATATTTGTTCAGATTCTGCATATAATTTAACTACCCTTTCTTATTATGGCCTGAAATATAGAAATATAAAACATGAAAATTTACATAGCATCGCAATGATGGCATAGTTTACATTAGATTTTTCTATTAAGAAGTTTTCATACCCACATACATGCATTATATATAATATATATATATATATATATATATATATATATATATATATATATATATATATATATATATATATGTGTGTGTGTGTGTGTGTGTGTGTGTGTGTGTGTGTGTGTGCGTGTGTTTGTGTGTGTGTGTGTGTGAGAGAGAGAGAGAGAGAGAGAGAGAGAGAGAGAGAGAGAGCTTAGTTGTCATGAGGGAAGCAAATTTTACATAAAACTGTGATTGCAAATAATTCAAGTAAACAGAGAACTACAACAATAAAAATGGAAATGATCAGTTAAAAGGTTAAGAGTTAATTGTCAAACTCGTCTCGAAAAAAAGCAGGATTAGTCTAACACGCTAAATCAGTTAATCTGCTGGCTAGATTCTTCTTCATATCTTCTTGAAGGTATGCTGTCCGAGATATTTTGATGTTGATACGATGCATTGAGAAAAGAGCTTCTCTTACCCGCCACTTTCGTTTGGTTCGACAATAGTAACCTGCCTTCCCCAGACCAACCATTAATGCTTGAATTAAATCTCTACCGTTTTCTAAAGCTAAATCCTTTGACACAGTAATTCCTCATAAATTTCCACCTGGGATTTAATTATATGAGGCCGCCCACTGACAATAAAACTAAATCCCTACCCTTTTCGAAAGCCAAAATCATTTGACACAGTTTATACCTTGTAAATCTTTACCTGACGTTGTCCATACGCTGTCCATCTTGTATGGACCATACCAGATTAAGAGCTCATTCAGTCTTCTAGAGTAAAGGACTAAAACCATCTTCCCCGACTCTTTCTCCTTAGTGATCCTATTACCATTCATTTGACAGCTGCATTTCCTCAAGGTAAATTTCCTAACTCATAGCTTTAAAATCATGAGACCACCCTCTCTTGGCATTTCTACCCAATTGTGTCCACTCATTTCAGACAGGACGTCAATTTGTTTGTCGTGGCCAATGTGTGTGCATCTATTGGCGGACCTCACAGCTTCATCCTGTCGAAATTTGTCCAGACAGAAAACACTGCTAAGGTAGATACCCGCCTCCCTCCCTACCCGAAGTCGAATATTACCTGGGACTATGAAGGGAGAAACTGTTTAACAACTGTTAAGAAAGGACCAGAATTACTGTAATTTAAATTTTCTAAACTTAGTGGTGTTAAAAGAGGAACTATTCAAAAACCGTGAAGAAAGGATTAAACCTACTATAACTACAGTGCAACACGCAGGAAGAAAAGCCCCTCCCCCACCCCACCCCCCCCCCCCCCCCCAAAAAAAAAAAAAACTCATTTATTATAAACTTGATTGTGTTTAAATGGGCAAAATTGATAATTCATTCAACAGACTTTATTTATTCTTTGTAAACTTGACTAATCTAATAAGAGGGAACTAATGTTCGAGTGTTCATTTCTACCCTAACCAAATATCTGAAACTCTTCAAGTGACCATCCCCACCATCCTCCACCACTGGTATCTCTACAGTTGATCTGAGTTTGATCCTCGCAGCCTATAGATCCAACGAAGTTACAGGTCTAAGGGTGCACATGTTAGAAGGTACATGGTGATAAAAGGGCCGTTGTATTCACTGTATCCCTTTCGATAATGGAGTAAAAAAAAGGGGGGCCGAACAATTCCACTACAGTCATCCATGAGGGGACAGGTAATCACTTGGAGGAAAATAATCATCCTATCAATCCTCCTAGGGTAATCACTAGAATTTAGAAATAAGAGATCTGCCTGAAACCAATGCCTACCTCTACTCTAAAGAGAGAATTAGAGTGGCATAACTTACTGATGATAATGATTTAATATGATAAATAATTAACTTCTATTTCGTGTCCGTTCATTCATCAAGATTAATTGATTACTACTACTACTACTACTACTACTACTACTACTACTACTACTACTTACACCTCAGATGGTGATAATAATAATAATAATAATAATAGTAATAATAATAATATCGGTAAAAATTATAACAATAACAACGATGTCACTACTGTAGTATTACTAATTATAATAATGATTGTATTAGTAATACTTATCACTAAGATTATGATATATTAATCAATATTACATGGATGGAATTAATAACTATTGTAGCAACAAATATCAATATCACTTCATCAAAACACAAACTCAGTTTTCTCGAATAATTCAAGAAAATACAAAAATAGATGATCGAATATACTTCTCATTTAAGGTACTTTAAATCCCCAATTTCTACAATAAAGAGAGTGAACTATCAAGACGCTACATGGAAGTTCAATGAATAGCAAAGGGGGGGGGGGGGGATGGTTCTCTTACGGGGAATGGGAACGTATTCTTAGGGGTGTGTGGCGTTTTTATTCTCGCACCCCTCGGTAAAACGAACTGAACGATTACCGGATTTTCTTTTGGATTTTGATGGCCGGGAATGCTAACGCCTGGCGCACGACAGGGCTTTCATGTGGGATTTTCTCTCCTTAAGCCTTAGTTAATAACCTCTGGATAGCATTAGCTTTTAGTTCTTCGAGTGAAAAGACAAAGAGTAAGAAATTCTCAATGAAACAATTCGGTTAAAATTCCGATAACGAGGAATCTTAAATGTAATATTGTGGGGGAATTAGGGTCGCATGATTCAAACAATGGTTCAGTTGCAGATTCTAAGAGTCTTCGTTTTCTTGAGCAAAGCAACGTACCAAAATTGCACATAATTCAAAAGGGCGATGAACAGGATTTTAGCCGCAATTACTTTTTATTTCTAAAAATAAAACAATCTTTAACAGGGTGTGAAAGAAGGTATAAGCTCTCCATTTGTCCTGTGTAATTACTTTCGGATACGCCTACAAGAATTCTCTACCTTACAGTACGTCCTCTGAGTACACAGTCTTGCTTATTTATGAGATGGTCTACTGATCCATAACATTCAAACAGTGGGGCCCACTGTGTCTACCTCACCGCCATATAAAGTAATATGAAATGTACAAAAAACAAAAACGACAAATGTCCGCTCCCATCAAATTCAAACGTTATTTTTGGGGTAAATAATGTGTGAATGCAGTCTGGTATGTACTACGTTTAAAGCACTTCAACGGCCTCAGCAGGAAGGGTAGCAGAAAAAAGTAGGCTATTACTTGAATTACATTAATGAAATTAAGTGCCCGATTACACGGTCCTCTTTGCACTTGAACTGGACATTTGACTTGCTGTATACCGTGTGTCAAAAACATGATCTCTCTCACTTTATATATACATACACACACACACACACACACACACACACACATATATATATATATATATATATATATATATATATATATATATATATATATATGTATATATATATATATATATAGACACTCAACCTTATGGCGTATGAAGAGGCCCCAGTATAATATACTTTCAAGGTAATTACGCTTTTCGGTACTTATATGGAGAGGTTAATGACGTGAAAAGTATTTGCTCAGGGGTTCCAAGCTCAATTCTAGTGAAGGGTAGTGTATGAATATGACACTTGCCAGATCTATCTACGTTATAGAGAATTTTGGGCATTTTTTTTCATGGTGCACTGCTGACAAATAAAATACAGAGAAACTATTATGTTCACGATAAAGGTTTAAAGGCCACTCATGAATGACAGAAGCAAGGGACTGTGGTAATGACCTAAAGACTGACCATAATATACAGATTACCTGAGCCTAGCCCACCTCTCCATCTAGGACCAGGGAGGGCCAGGCAATGGCTGCTGATGCCTTAACAGGTAGATGCTGATGGCTCAGCAGGTAGAACTGTAGGTTTCCCGAAACTCCCTTACGCACAAGGATAGTAAGATTGCAGGCACTAATTGGTAACGTCTCAGCCTGGTGCTTGCCAGTCGGGGGCTCGAGTCCCGCTCAGACTCGTTAGTGCAATTAGTGTCTGTAGCCTTAACATCCTTGTGAGCTAAGGTTAGGGGGTTTGGGGGAGCCTATAGGACTCTCTGTTGAGTCATCAGCAGCCACTGCCTGGCCCTCCCTGGTCCTAGCTTGGGGGGAGAGGAGTCTTGGGCGCTGATCATATAATATATGGTCAGTCTCTAGGGCATTGTCCTGCTTGCTAGGGCAATGTCACTGTCCCTTTCCTCTGCCATTCAAGAGCGGCCTTAAAAATTTAAGCGGACTAGCACCCCAGTCCGACTGATGGCCTGGCAGGGACGTTTCCAATAGGCCACTACAACTTCCAAATGTTTAGAAGAACTATTACATCGGTGTAATTCATTACGTCATTCTTCTTTTCGGTTTTTGTTCAACTTATTGAGAAAATTTCTTGAAAATATATTTTCCGAAAGAACATATTGTTGGTCTTATTGTTTCCTGGTAATCAATACACCCTTTTGCGCCACAACACACACTCTCTCTCTCCTCTCTCTCTCTCTCTCTCTCTCTCTCTCTCTCTCTCTCTCTCTCTCTCTCTCTCTCTCTTAAACCTGAGTATAAGGAATAAGTTGCTAACCCAAACCCCTTCCCCCCAAAAAATTATAAGAAATAAGACTCAAGGACCGTCGAATTGTCGGCATTCAATTCCCGAGTTGCGTGGGAAACACAGATATGTCTGTATCAGGAGGCAGACGCTCATCTCAGCTCAGTTCGAGTGGAAAAGAGATGTATCGTGCTATTGTAAACAAAGTCAAGTGATAAAACAAAATTTCCAAAAATACCTATAAAAATTCTAACTTTTTCCGTTTCTAAATTTTTTTTTATCTGTTTTCATCGCTTGAAGGAACATAACACTGGTTACGTAACCCGAGCATCTTTCTTTTCTCTTGTCGGAAGTAGTGGAATTTTTTTTTCATAATCATATTTGCGTTATTTCTAAAACAAACAAAATGCAATTTTACATTCTATTGAAAGTTTGTTAAAGTATTTCTCTATAAAATTCATTTCGGTGTAATTTTGGAAACACTGGCAGGTTATGTATAAGAGAGTAAAAGCCTCTATGTTTGTCTATCCATCTTTCCATCTACCTCTGACTTTTAGTTATGAAAGATAATCTGACGAAAGCCCCTTTGAGACTTGAGGCCTCTAAACAGAGCTGGGAAATAGAACTAAATGTTATAAATCTTTTGGTAGTGATGTAATGAAACATGTCACCGTATTCCCTTTACATATATATATATATGATAAATTTTGCACATTTTTACGTGTTTTTCATATTCAAATAAGCCATATATATTTTTGATATATTAATGTCTGGATTCTCTTAACAACCTCGGGATCACAGACCCAGGCGAAATCTCACAAAGACAAGAGCTTGGCTCCGGCCGGGAATCGAACCCTGGTCGGCAAGCTTATATAGACAGTGACTAGCCCACTTGTTCGTGGCCAAGTGGGCTAGTCACTGTCTATATAAGCTTGCCGACCAGGGTTCGATTCCCGGCCGGAGCCAAGCTCTTGTCTTTGTGAGATTTCGCCTGGGTCTGTGATCCCGAGGTTGTTAAGAGAATCCAGACATTAATATATCAAAAATATATATGGCTTATTTGAATATATATATATATATATATATATATATATATATATATATATATATATATATATATATATATATATATATATATGAGTGTGTGTATATATATAAACACATGCTGCTGTTTCTAGTCCAGTCCTGTCCACTGCAGGACAAAGGCCTCTGTCATGTCTTAGTCATTTCTATGCTTTGGTCAATTTCATCAACACGATAGTTACTGCTAAATACTGATGATGGGGGACTGTGGTCTGATCGCTCACAGCAAACCAACCTGGTATGTGTGGCCCTGACTAGTACAGGTTACTGATCCTGGAGATACGCAAACTATTTCACCATATATATATATATATATATATATATATATATATATATATATATATATATATATATATATATATATATATATATATATATATATATATATATATATATATATATATATATATCAGTAGCAATCACTAGTCCAATGTAGAACAAAGGCCTCAAACATCAATTTACGGGTTTTTATGGTCTTTCTATGCCAGTCCACACCCTCAAACTTTTTGAGTTCATCAATCCAGCGTCTTCTCCTACTTCTCCTGCTTCTTTTGCAATCTCTGGAACATATGCTATTATTCGAAATGTCTATCTATTATCTGTCATTTTTATTATATGTCCTGCACTCGTCTATTTCTTTTTCTTACATGTTAGAATATCCATCTTATGCTTATCGTTCTTTTAATTTCTGTCCTGTGCCCCGGAGAATCATTTACGGGTTGTCCTAAATACGAATATTTAAAATAAAATCTCTAGAGGTTTGTCAATAACTCTTATTTGTTGTCCCCGCATTTTCATTGGAGACTATCTTACTTTTAATTTTATTTGTTTACAATCATGTATTGATACTTTCTCTCTTCAAATCTTCTATCATCATTTGTAATTCCTCCCATAATTCACTAAACACAACTATGTCGTCTACAAATCATCTCTATTAAGGTATTACCGATTAATATGAATTACTACATTTTTAAATCTAAATTTTTTTAAAACTTCTTCAAAGCCCGC
>NC_090733.1:6234030-6239030 GCF_036898095.1 Palaemon carinicauda | reverse complement strand
GTGGATTCATATCAACTTTGATGGAAGAGGTCTAGAGCTATATAAGGCCGAGAGTTGACATTGGAGCCGGGAATGTACCAAGAAAGACGTCGAAAAGATAAGTGAAAATATGGCTGTTTATTTTGTATACTTAGCAGTTGGTACAAGGAAATTGGAACAGTGTGTTTATTTTATTTTGTTTTTAATCGCCTGTTGGTTGTTGTTATTCACAATACATTGAACAGAATTAGATTGGGTCCGGTAAGATAGTCATTGACGTCTAAAGGGGCAATCGCAAATTCCATTTCAAAACCGTTACTGTGGTCTTTGGATTGGGTAACAATAGGTCAGAAAGGGACGAATCAGAATTTATTAAAAGAGAATGGGTGACACTGGTATCAGAGAAACTAAGAAATAATTCCTTTGACGGTGACCAAGAATGGAAATGGTAAGCAAAGGCTGGTTTTTTATTACAAACTTTTTAAGGATTTAATCAGTCTACAGTCTGCTTATCGCATAGAAATTTATTAAAACGTTGCCAATATCTTTCTCATTGGGGAAAATTTTAAAAAGTTTTTATAATGGATTATCTTTAGATATTTTTATAAGCGGCGGTACATCTTTACTAAAGTTCTTAAGTCTGTTAGATATTGGAGATCTAAGGAAGTGAAGATTTAAGTATTTTTAGATGATGGCATAGCTGCGGATGGTTGTTTTGAAAGGGCATTGGATGCTAGTTATTTACTTTAAAATCTTCAAGATTTGGATTTATTTACAAGAAAGTATAATTGGTTTTCAGACTCTAAATTGTATTTGGAAAGGTTCACAGAGGACGAATACTGAAGGCAAATTTCGTAACTACAGTATTAGGATAAACTATGTCGTTAAAGACCTTGTTTAGATGCCAAACCTTCTGAATTAACAAAAACTTTTTTTAACGAATATCTTTTGGACAATTGTCTGTTACATAATTCCCACGAAATTTGTCATGAGAGGTATTGTAAAAATGAAAACGGTAAAGTATTTCTGTATTTTTACATATTGAGCAAAGCTAGTTGGGAACTTAATGGAGAAATATCAGATGCTCTACTTGAGATCACGTTTTGACGCAGAAATTCATTCTTTTTATTTTGGTCGTTACTTTAACTATATACTTGCATCAGACTTATTTAACCTATTACTTCATTGTGATGCCTAAGATGTAGGCAGTTTATCACTATATTGTGACGCTTAAGATGTTGGCAGTTTATCACTATATTGTGACGCCTAAGGTGTAGGCAGTTTATCACTATATTGTGACGCCTAAGGTGTAGGCAGTTTATCACTATATTGTGACGCCTAAGATGTAGGTACTTTATCACTCTATTGTGACGCCTCGGATGTAGGCAGCTTAGCACTATATTGTGATGCCTCAGATGTAGGCAGCTTAGCGCTATATTGTGATGCCTCAGATGTAGGCAGTTTATCACTATATTGTGACGCCTAAGATGTAGGCAGATTATTACTATATTGTGACGCATCAGATGTAGGCAATTTATCACATTGCGAAGCCTCGGATGTAGGCAATCTTATCAATATATTGCGACGCCTCATAGGAAATTTACAGCTATATTGCGACGCTTCAGACACAGGAAATTTACCGCTATATTGTGACTCCTCAGATTTAATAGTTATATTGTGACGCCTCTGGTGTTGGGCAATTTATAAGTTGTGACACCTCAGTAGTAGGTTTGGAGTAATTTTTAAGTTTTTAGCGATGAATACAGCGATTTTTTTGTTTTTATCATGAAAAGTGTGGTTGGAAACTGGACAGCAAATGAATCTTAAAAATTAAACATGAAGGAGCAGGAGGCAGTCGACAGACTTATGTAAAGTACTTTGACAATGTCTGAACGTTGTTCCAGATAACAAAAAATTTTCGATTTTAATGAAAGTAGGTAGCAAAAAGCCAGATTTAGAAATCGTAGAAAACCAAAGAATTTAAACTTGTACTGAATACACTGTTCAGGTCATCAATGTATGTTAGCCCAGAAAGAATACAAAAGAGCGGATTTTTTGAAGTGTTGTCAACTAACATGGATGAATGGTCAATTCTTGCTTACATTTTTCAGAGTTATGGACTTGTGAGAGTTATTCATTCTTTCGACTGTTTTGCCACTTTTAAAAATATGTTGAGGTTTTTAATCTCTAATATTGGTGTCCCGGTACAGAGGGAATTGATGTTTTAACTTGAGGTTTGGTGCTTTATACCAAAGGTTATTAATAAAATGGAGGTAAAAATTCTTCACTTAAGTAGAATATTCCAGAGTGAAAGTCCTCTCCATCTTGACTTTTGATATTATCGAGGGAAACTTTATTGTTGAACTTTGAGTGTTTACGTAACAAAAAGTTTATTACACACGGCAAAGATAAAAAAAAATTAAAAGAAAAAAGGGAAAGTTCTCGCTGAAATTTAACTTTGATTTAGAAGGTAAAGTTTTTTGAAATTATAAGCATATATGTACAATGTTTTATTTTTGGAATCTGCTTTCCAGGATCGTGAATGCAATGAAATGCCAGCAGTCTTCTTTGACGGTGGGATCTAATTTGGACAGGAAATTGGGGGACCTCAGTTGTCATGGGCATCTTCTATCATCGATGAATGACAGCACCGACAAGGCCTACAAACTTGTCTTTCAACAAAGAGAAACTTACAATAATGGTCACGAGCAAAGCGAAATGCCATTGTATGTTCCTTTATTTATCACGCTTTTATTAGATTCCGGTGCTTTAGTAATCTCCAGTGATCAAGCCATTTATGCCATAACGCGCATGCATGAAATGAGGGGTTACATAGATGCAACGGGAAAATTCCCTTGTTAAATCTTTGCAAGCACCTGTGAAACATTAAGGTGGTAGATCGGTGCATACAAAGGATCTTTTTGATAATCAGGTGTTGCAGAATCTGCGCGGTTTATATTTTCCTCTATTGAAAAACTTCTTTATTATTTTGATAGATCATTAAAGTTTTCTTATCTGAGATTTGGGGAATTAAGTTTATTGTAATTTGAAGATTTCTTAGTTGAACAGAAAAAAATGAAAAATCACCAATACTGTGAAGTTTTTGATATCGGAAGTTGTCACAAATGCTTTTCCATATTTGATGTATTTTGCATGATACAGAGGAAGCTGGAATGATTTTGTCCTTTGATCTATTTATCTTTAAGTTTTTAAAAGCTCCTGTAATGTAACCAAACAGAATTTTTTGTTAAAACTGTGGCTAAAAGTTCAAACATTGCAAACGATAACTTCAATGATAGGTGTCTTCATAGACATGAGTGTTGGTAGTCTGTTTCAAGTAAAAATGTTTGTCAAAGGCTTCAAAAAGAGGTTAAATGTGCAAATCATTCAATCGGAACATTTATTTCTTTCTCTCCATTTCTTTCCTTCTCTCCCTTTCTTTGGTATTATCTAGGGTCAACCGGCACGGTGCGCTTTAATGCAATTTAATGTTTTATTATGTTTATACCTGTAGAGAATGCGAAGTGAAGTGAGGACTAGAATTTTTTCGCGTTACGAAGTATAGCGAAAAATAATTGTCCAAACGAGATGTAAGCAGATCTTAAGTGTCTTGTTACTTAAGTTCAGTTGTTATGTAGGCAGTGGCCAATGAGAATTTAGTGTTGGGTGAAACGTATTCGATGTTTGAAGAGGTATTTAGCAAGTGGTCACTTTCTAGCGCACGCTAGCCCGAGCAAGTCGAATTTATTATTTATATTATCATTATTATTTTTTAGTAGTACAAGAGTGAGGTCCCACCACTCAAATTTGGCTTACTCTGCATTATTGCCGTGGATACACAGGTTTCCATAGTTTTTTCAAAACTTGAGATTTTGTTTTTTATCTATGGTTTTTCCTGGGCGGCAGAGGAGGCTTATATGTTAATTTGAAAGTTTGTTCATTTTGTTTTAAATATGCACTGCTATATCAGAACAGAAGTTTGTAGAAGTTATTAGAATGTGATGTTACATCTATATTGTTTTCTAAAAGTATGATTCATTGGAAAAATAAACCTGGCGTCAACCGGCACGGTGCGCTATAATGCAATTTAATGTTTTATTATGTTTATACCTGTAGAGAATGCGAAGTGAAGTGAGGACGTGAAAATTCAACCAGTGCAAAAAGGGATCAGCTACGGATTAGGGACTAAAACATTGGTGCAGCCTGAGGTGAAGAGTTCAGTTCCAGGTGACAAAGGCAAAAAAAAAAAAAAAAAAAAAAAAATCCTTAGTGCATACAGTGCACCGCATGAAGGTGTATTGGTGGCAATACTTCCCTGACAGTGAGAGCAAAAGAGCGAATCGAGTAACAGCCTTTACCAGTCTTCGCTGTCAGGAGATCAGTTCCAGAAGACAATGGGAGAAAAGCAAAAAAAGAAAAAAAAAATCCCCAGGCAAAAATTACTTCTTCCTTTCAGAGGTTTTCTACCAGAAAAGGAAAACGAAAAATTAATAGCAAAAAAGAGAACCAAGCAGACTAAAGGCAAGAAGAAAAAAATCAAAGGATTTCGCCACCCCTTGAAAAATAGACGTGGAAGTATTCATGGCTTGTGGTGCTTCTCATATATGAGAGAGAGAGAGAGAGAGAGAGAGAGAGAGAGAGAGAGAGAGAGAGAGAGAGAGTACCAAAATAGCGTTAGACCTCCAGTCCTGAATACTATTGATTCACGACACCCCCCCCCCCCCCCCTCTTTCATCAACTTCCCCTCTATCCCTCACTGTTGTAGTCTTTTCTCTTCCATTTTCTCCTCTTCTCATCTTACCTATTCAGTACTCCAATTTTCTGAACTCTTTACTAGCGTTAAAAGTCTTCCTCCAGTAGCTAGAATGTCTTTGCTTTTATATCGATTTCAGAATAAGGGATATATTTTCAAGCAACTGTCGTCTACTGCAATATAAGAGAAGGTGGAGAGGGTAAGTACCATTCCCAATGACCCAAAGTACCGTGGCATAGCTTGGACTGAAGCGTTTTCCTTCTTTAAA
>NC_090733.1:6221530-6224030 GCF_036898095.1 Palaemon carinicauda | reverse complement strand
ATAGCGCTTCACTTTCTTTTTTAACATGTAATACAATGATAATTCTCGCTTATTTGTTTCATTATGTTTATCTGGAATTTCATCTATCACTTATGTAAACAACAAAGTGTTCTAAGGTAATTGTATACTATTCATAGATTTATAATATATCATGTGCTAACTGGTGTTGGTGACGTAGCCCTTTCGGAAATATAAAGTATTTCCTTATCCCTTAACGTTATAATGATAAAAATGACTATATTGTATTATTTCATAGTACACTGGCTTATTGTTCATATTCATATACAAAAAAAAAAATCATTCAACTATTTACAGTATTTGCTTTCTGTGTAAAAAGGGCGAAGCGAGTGTGGTGAAAAAAAAAAAAAAAAAAAGCAGATAAAACAGGAAACAGATCATTGTCTAATTCTCGTTTGAAACATCGGAAAACGATGGTACATACGACCAACAGAAGAGAGAGAGAGAGAGAGAGAGAGAGAGAGAGAGAGAGAGAGAGAGAGAGAGAGACCTGGTCCATCCTTTTGATGAGATGAGTTCTCATTAAGAGCAAAGGTCGTCGGTCTCTTATCGAGCATCTAATTTTACCAATGAGGAAAACTGTTATTTATGTTATTTACCGACTCAAAGACAAATCCCCCATTTAAGACAGGGGGAGGGGGAGGCTTTAGTAAACTAGCCCCAATGAATTATTGGTTTCAGATTCCACACAGCTTTCATCAGAGCGAACGTAAAAGAGAACTTATATATCACAAGCTTTTGTTCAAGTTCATGTAGGCAGTATTTGATCTCCCATCTTCAGGTGTTACACTAGTTAGGAGACTTCTGCACGAGCGCACGCTGTGTGTCCGTGAGAAAGTGTGTGTGTAAGAGAGAGAGAGAGAGAGAGAGAGAGAGAAAGAGAGAGAGAGAGAGAGAAAGATATTAATGCACATATATATAGACATGTGGTTGATACGCAAATCCTGATCTGTTATGTGAACATGTGAACATTTTATCTTATAAAATTTGAATTTTTCTGATTCATCTCTTCCTATTAGATGTCAGAGCTTGAAAAATATTATGTCAAACTTCTTGTATACAATTTTTTTTTCTTTCTTTTTTTTTACGAGTGTGTATATGTCAGAGCCAGTAAAAGCGTCTTACTTTAATTGATAAGAGAATGTTATCTGCAAAAGATATATTGTATCTAAAGAAATGAAAGGATTTTTACAAATTAGTTACTAATAAGTGCCTAGTTTACACAGGAAGGATTTACATATCATGTTAATCACAAGGAAAATAATACAAATATCAATTTGAATGATACATTTATAAGTAGCCTCATTTCTGGATAAAGCTTTCTTATACTCATTAAAACTATTGTATAATCATAATAAGTCCGTACAAATTAGCTAATTGAAAATAACAAACATAAAAAACTAAAGATCCCTCATGATTACTTAACGAAAACCTTAAGGTTGAGAGCACCCTTATCAAGGTATCCGTTTCCAACTAAATGTATAAAACTATGAAGAAAACAATTACATCGTCGGTGAAAATACCTTGCAGAAAACGTACCTAATCTCAACTACTAAACAAATATAAATTATTCACATTTGCATTTTTATATCTTCCGAATTATTTCAGTTATGGGAGCGAATTGTATTTCATTCCTGTATTTAATCTAAGGCGTCATTGACCTTTTGAATTGTGACGCTATTGGAAACATGAATACGATCTATGAAGAAAACATGAAAAGAATTGAGGTCAGATAGAATCTGGGATCGATAACAGTTCGTTAAGATCCGATGCTCATTTTAATCGCGGAAGTTTCCGAGTCTAGGTAAATAAAGGGGCCTCATTACTCGTGTGAATGGAAAACAAAAATAATTGGGATGTTTGTGAGTTAGAGAATGGAGTGGACCGGCAGTGCCAGGTAGAGAACAACAACACAGGTTATGGAAAGGAGTGAAAGGGATGGGTACAATGAAGAATGAGAAATTAGAGAAGAGAAAGTGGAGGAATGATGAGAAGGATAAGTATTAAAAAGAATTAAGGTAAGATGGCCGTTAGAAATGATTATATGGAATAATGATTATTGGGATTGACTGGAGATGAGGATAGAATTATGTCTCAATGATAGGATCGTTAAAGAACTGTTAAGAATTGAGAACAAATAAGTAAGTTGATAATAGGAGTGGAAGAATGAAATCGTAGAAAATTGGAATAGAAGGAAACGAAGTTGGCTGTTGATATTGATTGGAAAGAGTAAGAGTTTAGCACTGAAATTGGCTGGGAATAATCGATTTGGTAAACAATAGAAGTTGTAATTTGAAATTATTTAGTAATAACAAGAATACTGTAAAAGATTCAGTAAACAGTAAGGAACAATGGAATAAAGTGGGTTGTAACAGAAGTGGAGGTAGAGGATAAAGATAGATTGGAGGTAATGGAAGTAGAGGGTTAAAAATTTTTTGAATGATAAATGAATTAGTATTTCGTCAGAATAAAAAAAAAGACT
>NC_090733.1:6204030-6206530 GCF_036898095.1 Palaemon carinicauda | reverse complement strand
CAGGCGCGGACCCAATCCTTAGCATCCTTAGAAATGCTGTGCCAAATGAACTTTGCCTTCAAAAGCTGTGCAGTAGAACGGCACGAGGGATGTGAAAGGCCATGAATAAAATCAAACACATGTCGGCGCATGGGAGCAGGAATCCAAGGTCGCGGTCTACCAGTACTGACGTCACAGAGGAGGGTGGTGTTGGAGTCTTCGAGGGGAAAATCTTCCCAACGGAGGGAGGTGCAGGATGTCATACAAGCTTGATACTCTGGATCCTGTCGTTGGGCTTCAGCCAGGGCGTTGTAATCCAATCCCAGTTGAACGGCAGCCAACGTGTTTCTTGACAGGGCATCGGCAACGGGATTCTTTTTCCCAGGGACGTATTGGAGGGTGCAATTGTATTCAGCCACGGCGGAGAGATGTCGGCGTTGACGGGCCGACCAGGCGTCAGACTGTCGACTGAAGGCGTTCACCAGAGACATGTGGTCTGTGCGAATGACGAAGGGCGTACATTCTAAGAAATGGCGAAAGTGACAGACAGCCAAGTGCACCGCCAGCAATTCTCGATCGAAGGTAGAATAACCCGATTCTGCCTTGGACAGTTTTCTGCTGAAGAAGGCCAATGGGCGGGGCGAGCCTTTGACCACCTGCTCGAGTACTGCACCAATAGCGACGTCGCTGGCATCGGTGGAGAGAAGGAGAGGGGCGTGTGGGATAGGAAAAGTGAGAGCCGCAGCAGTTGATAGGGCCTTCTTTGCATTGCAGAAGGCTGCTTCTTGAAGGGGACCCCACTTCAGGTCTTTCGGCTTGCCCTTGAGGGAGGCGTAGAGGGGAGCAAGAGTGGCGGCAATAGCTGGCAGAAAACGGTGATAATAGTTGATCATGCCCAAGAATTCCTGCAGAGCTTTGACGGTCGAGGGCACGGGGAAGTTCTGAACGGCTGCTACCTTCTCAGGGAGGGGGTGGACACCTTCAGGAGTGATGCGGTGCCCTAAGAACGACACTTCGTTGGCGCCAAAGGTACACTTGTCGTACTGGACTACAAGCCCGTTTTGTTGCAGGCGGTCGAGCACGATGCGCAGGTGACGGAGGTGTTCCTCTTTTGAGGAGGAGAACACAAGTATGTCGTCCACATAACATACACAGAAAGGGAGGTTCCCTAAGATGCCATCCATGAAACGTTGAAACATGGCCCCAGCATTACGAAGGCCAAAACAGGAGTAATTGAAGGTGTATGTACCAAACGGAGTGGTGATGGCAGTCTTGGGGATGTCTTCTGGGTTCATAGGCACCTGATAATACCCCTTCAGTAGATTGAGCGTAGAGAAAACCTTTGCTTTGTGCAGGTAGGAGGTCACGTCGGCAATGTTTGGGAGGGGGTAGTGATCCGGTTCTGCTTGCATGTTCAGGCGCCTGTAATCCCCGCACGGACGGAGGGAGCCGTCTTTCTTCAGAACGATGTGTAAGGGTGACGACCATGGGCTGGAGGCCTTTTGGCAAAGGCCCATTTCCTCCATTTCGGCGAACGTCTGTTTGGCGGCTGCCAATCGTTCCGGTGCCAGACGTCTGAATTTTGCGAAGACTGGGGGTCCCGTCGTCTTGATATGGTGGTAAATACCATGCTTGGCAGGAACCGTGGGCGTTTGGAGAAGTTTTAGACGGAAAACTTCCGGGTACGACGTGAGGAGGTGGGCGTAGGCATCCGTGGGTGCGCTGATGTGGAGAGCGAGTTTAGAGGGGGCGGGTTGAAGAGGTGTCGACAAGTACGACTCTGCGTTGACCAATCGTCGGTGGGCGACATCGACCAGAAGGTGGAAATGAGAGAGGAAATCTGCACCGAGGATTAGCATTGTGACGTCAGCAAAGAGAAACTTCCAATTGAATTTGCCGATTCTGAACGATAATGTGAGGTTCTCGTAATTGTAGGTGGGTATCGCAGATCCGTTGGCAGCTACCAAGCGGACGTCGGCAGATGTAGACAGACTACGTTGTGCCTTGAAGAGTTTCCTTGGCAAAAGAGAACGACAAGCACCCGTGTCTACCAAAAATCGCACGCCCGTTCCTGCATCCTGTAAAAAGAAAAGATTAGAAACATGGTAGGCCACCGCCACAAGCGATGGCCTACTTACACGTTTTTTGGCCACTGACAATCCTTGGCACATTTCTTCGCGGTTGCCCCGAATCTGAAGTGGTAGTAGCAAAACTGCGGCGGATGGGAGGTAGTAAGTGGCTGTAAAAGTCGTTCGTTGGGGCGCGAGCGATTGGTGGGTGGTGGGCGGCTTTGTCGCCGCTTCGGCACGTCACGGGGTAGGCGTGAATGTCCTACGGCATTCATGTCAGTTTCGGTTGACGTTGAATAGGCATCCTCGTCATCAGGGGTGGAGGCGTTGATGGAGGTCTTAAAGTGGCTGTCCATAAGGGCATCGGCTTTGGTCATCAAGTTCTTTATGGGTAAACTATTGACATCGTGTATGGCAGCGCGTACGGGTTCGGGTAACGAAGTATTTTCAAC
>NC_090733.1:6196530-6199030 GCF_036898095.1 Palaemon carinicauda | reverse complement strand
TCAACTGACACCACACCGGTTAACAGTTAACGGTGAGAAAAACCGACACATTATTTCAGGTTCAATGCAACAGGGAATTTCCTGTTTAACCAACACCGCATCGGTTAACAGTTAACGATGAGAAAAACATACATGTTATTTCATGTTCTTTTTAGTGCGACGGGAGAGAGAAGATACAAGCTTAATATATATACAAAATGAAATGTCGTTACTATGTACGATCGTGTGACACACGGTCGGCACATGGCTCCCCCCTAAACATGACATACTGTACATGTTAAATAGGGCGCCCTGATCTCGAGAAGCGAACTGTAGGTGGGTCATCTGGCAGGAGATAAGCAGGTTTTAGATGATCAATAAAGACCCAGTCTTCTTTGCCACAAATGTTTAGTACGAATGCTTTCAGACTGTGTCGGATCACATGGAAAGGGCTCGTGTAAGGGTGCGTTAGCGGTGGCTTGCTAGTGTCATTGCGCAGGAAGACATGCGTTGCAGAGTGCAAGTCTGTCGGTATGTGATGCTTCGCTGGGGGCTTGTAAGTCTGGCGGCATGGAGTAAATTTTCCCACGACGTGACGTATGCGTTGGAGATCGTCGGAGGAGGTTGTAGAAGGAAAAAATTCGGCAGGGACGACCAACTGGTCGCCATACACCATTTCAGCTGCCGAGACGTCGAGGGTGTCTTTAGGAGTGGTCCTTAGTCCCAAGAGGACCCAGGGAAGCCGAGTAAACCAGTTGGAGTCCTTGCAGCGGGATATCAATCTGCTTTGAGGGTGCGATAAAAATGTTCAACCATTCCATTGGCAGCAGGGTTGTAGGCAGTTGTCTGGTATAGGGTGATGCCCTGGAGATTGGCTAATGATGTTCATAATTGAGAGGTGAAAGTGGTACCCCTGTCAGAAGTAATATGCTCAGGGATACCAAATCTTGCAATCCATCCTGAGAGTAAGGCAGATGTACATGAGGCGGACGTTGCAGTTTCCATGGGAATGGCTTCAGGCCAACGAGTGGAGCGGTCGATGACGGTAAACAGGTAACGATGTCCTTGTGATGTGAGTAGGGGGCCTACAACGTCGACGTGAATGTGTGTGAAACGACGCTGAAGTTGAGGAAAGGTGCCCACTCCTGAATCCGTGTGTAGATGTACTTTGGAAGTTTGGCAAGAAGTACAGGCGTGGACCTAATCCTTAGCATCCTTAGAAATGCCGTGCTAAATGAACTTCGTCTTCAGCAGCTGTGCAGTAGAACGGCATGAGGGATGTAAAAGGCCATGAATGAAATCAAACACCTGCCGGCGCATGGGAACAGGAATCCAAGGTCGCGGTCTACCAGTACTAATGTCACAAAGGAGGGTGGTATTGGAGTCTTCGAGGGGGAAGTCTTCCCAACGGAGGGACATACAGGATGTCCTACATGCTTGATAATCTGGATGAGTTGTAATCCAATCACAGTTGAACAGCAGCCAACGTGTTTCTTGACAGGGCATCGGAAACAGGATTAATTTTCCCAGGGACGTATTGAAGGGTGCAATTGTATTCAGCAACGGCGGACAGATGTCGGCGTTGACAGGCGTACCAGGCGTCAGACTGTCGAGTGAAGGCGTGCACCAAAGGCATGTGGTCTGTGCGAATGACGAAGGGTGTACCTTCTAAAAAATGGTGAAAGTGATGGACAGCCAAGTGCACCGCCAGCAATTAGCGATGAAAGGTAGAGTAACCCGATTCTGCCTTGGACAGTTTTCTGCTGAAGAAGGCCAATGGGCGGGACGAGCCGTTGACCACTTGCTCGAAAACTGCACCAATAGCGACTTAGCTGGCATTGGTGGAGAGAAGGAGAGGGTCATGTGGGATAGGAAAAGTGACAGCCTCAGCAGTTGACAGGGCTTTCTTTGCATTGCAGAAAGCCGCTTATTGAAGGGGACCCCACTTCAGGTCCTTTGGCTTGCCATTGAGGGAGGCGTAGAGGGGAGCAAGCGTGGTGGCAATGGCTGGCAGAAAACGGTGATAATAGGTGATCATGCCCAAGAATTACTGCAGAGCTTTGACGATAGAGGGCGCGGGGAAGTCCTGAATGGCTGCTACCTTCTCAGGGAGGGGATGGACTTCTTCAGGAGTGATACAGTGCCCTAAAAACGACACTTCGTTGGCACCAAAGGTATACTTGTCGTACCGGACTACAAGGCCGTTTTGTTGCAGACGGTTGAGCATGATGCGCAGGTGATAGAGGTGTTCCTCTTTTGAGAGAAACACAAGTATGTCGTCCACATAACATACACAGAAGGGGAGGTCGCCTAAGATGTCATTGATGAGACGTTGAAACGTGGCCCCAGCATTATGAAGGCCAAAACAGGAGTAATTGAAGGTGTATGTACCAAACGGAGTGATGATGGCGGTCTTAGGGATGTCTTCTGGATTCATAGGCACCTGATAGGTCCCTTCAGGATGTCGAGCGTAGAGAAAACATCTGCTTTTTGCTGGTAGGAGGTCACGTCGGCGACGTTT
>NC_090733.1:6184030-6191530 GCF_036898095.1 Palaemon carinicauda | reverse complement strand
ACTCCAGATATTTAAAATTTTTACCCCTCCCAACTTATGAAAATTGATGTCAAGATCTACCTTTCTCTCCATTTCTGCTTCCTCAAATTTATAGCCCATTCTTATAGTCCTGATTCTACATATTATCAGACCCCTCTCTTCCAGATAGTTTCTCCACCCATGTGCTTTCATATTTAGCTCTTCATTATCAGTGCACATAAAAATCCATCTTTTGCATACAGTATTGTACAGGGGATTTTACGTCTCAGATCTTCTGTGGGTACTGTACCAACCGTGTTTCACACAATTGTACATAATTCCTTTTGTATATATTATGCTTGTATCTTCGCTCCTCCCTCGCACTAAAAAGAACATGAAAATTCCTGTCTGGTTTTTCCTCTGTGATATTGTCTGTCTTGTGAACTTGTCATGTCCTGTTGCCTTGAGGTTTTGTATATAAGGAGAGTGTTCCACAACAATATAACTCAGTCGTTTCCAATCTGCCTTTGAGTTCACAACTCCTCTCGCGGCCCGTCACATTGGTGACCCCGGAAGTCAACTCGCTCCCACTGCCTTCCACCCCCTCCATCGTTGGTAATATGACGGAAGCGGACTCTACCCCAGCAGTTGGCACTGCGGCCGCTCCATTGAAACTTTCACCGTTCGCTAGCGGAGAAGCGTTCGCTTGGTTTCAACGCGCTGAAGTCTACTTTCGTATCAGGGGCGTGACTCGCTCAACCACCAAAGCGAATTATGTTCTTGCGGCGATACCCGAGGACACCTTCCCAGAAATATCCGACTGGCTTTGTGAACAAGGAGACACCCCAATAGCGTATGACGACCTCAAATCATACCTTCTGCAGCAGTACTCGCCGTCGCCAGCCGCCCGTATAGCAAAGCTTTTTCAGCTCTCGCAACAACCGTTGGGGGACCAAAGGGCTTCGCTTGCCCTCAGGGAAATGACCAGTATCGCTCGCCTTCAACCTGCCGCAGACGGCTCTCCTCATGAGGTGAACCTACTCCGTGCCCTTTGGATACGCCGTTTACCTGAACCTGTGCGCGCTGCCATACCCGATATCGATAGTTTACCCATAAAGGACTTGATGACCAAAGCCGACGCCCTTATGGACAGCCACTTCAAGACCTCCATCAACGCCTCCACCCCTGACGACGAGCATGCCCATTAATCGTCAACCGAGGCTGACATGAATGCCGTAGGACATACACGCCTACCCCAACGAACGACTTCTACAGCCACTTACTACCTCCCATCCGCCGCAGTTTTGCTACTACCACTTCAGATTCGGGGCAACCGCGAAGAAATGTGCCAAAGATTGTCAGTGGCCAAAAAACGTGTAAGTAGGCCATCGCTTGTGGCGGTGGCCTCCCATGTTTCTAATCTTTTCTTTTTACAGGATGCAGGAACGGGCGTGCGATTTTTGGTAGACACGGGTGCTTGTCGTTCTCTTTTGCCAAGGAAACTCTTCAAGGCACAACGTAGTCTGTCTACATCTGCCGACGTCCGCTTGGTAGCTGCCAACGGATCTGCGATACCCACCTACGGTTACGAGAACCTCGCATTATCATTCGGAAACGGTAAATTCAATTGGAAGTTTCTCGTTGCTGACGTCACAATGCCAATCCTCGGTGCGGATTTCCTCTCTCATTTCCACCTTCTGGTCGATGTCGCCCACCGACGATTGGTCAACGCAGACTCGTACTTGTCGACACCTCTTCAACCCGCCCCCTCTAACCCCGCTCTCCACATCAGCGCACCCACGGATGCCTACGCCCATCTCCTCACGTCGTACCCAGAAGTTTTCTGTCCAGAACTTCGCCACACGCCCACGGTTCCTGCCAAGCACGGTATTTATCACCATATTAACACGACGGGACCCCCAGTCTTCGCAAAATTCAGACGTCTTGCACCGGAACGATTGGCAGCCGCCAAACAGACGTTCGCCGAAATGGAGAAAATGGGCCTTTGCCAAAAGGCCTCCAGCCCATGGTCATCACCCTTACACATCGTTCTGAAGAAAGACGGCTCCCTCCGTCCGTGCGGGGATTACAGGCGCCTGAACATGCAAACAGAACCGGATCACTACCCCCTCCCAAACATTGCCGATGTAACCTCCTACCTGCACAAAGCAAAGGTTTTCTCTACGCTCGACCTCCTGAAGGGGTATTATCAGGTGCCTATGAACCCAGAAGACATCCCCAAGACCGCCATCACCACTCCGTTTGGCACATACACCTTCAATTACTCTTTTTTTGGCCTTCGTAATGCTGGGGCAACGTTTCAACGTCTCATGGATGGCATCTTAGGGGACCTCCCTTTCTGTGTATGTTATGTGGACGACATACTTGTGTTCTCCTCCTCAAAAGAGGAACACCTCCGTCACCTGCGCATCGTGCTCGACCGCCTGCAACAAAACGGCCTTGTAGTCCGGTACGACAAGTGTACCTTTGGCGCCAACGAAGTGTCGTTCTTAGGGCACCGTATCACTCCTGAAGGAGTCCATCCCCTCCCTGAGAAGGTAGCAGCCGTTCAGAATTTCCCCACGCCCTCGACTGTCAAAGCTCTGCAGGAATTCTTGGGCATGATCAACTATTATCACCGTTTTCTGCCAGCCATTGCCGCCACTCTTGCTCCCCTCTACGCCTCCCTCAAGGGCAAGCCAAAGGACTTGAAGTGGGGTCCCCTTCAAGAGGCGGCCTTCTGCAATGCAAAGAAGGCCCTATCAACTGCTGCGGCTCTCACTTTTCCCATCCCACACGCCCCTCTCCTTCTCTCCACCGATGCCAGCGACGTCGCTATTGGTGCAATACTCGAGCAGGTGGTCAAAGGCTCGCCCCGCCCATTGGCCTTCTTCAGCAGAAAACTGTCCAAGGCAGAATCGGGTTATTCTACCTTCGATCGAGAATTGCTGGCGGTGCACTTGGCAGTCCGTCACTTTCGCCATTTCTTAGAAGGTACGCCCTTCCTCATTCGCACAGCCCACATGCCTCTGGTGCACGCCTTCACTCGACAGTCTGACGCCTGGTCCGCCCGTCAACGCCGACATCTCTCCGCCGTGGCTGAATACAATTGCACCCTCCAATACGTCCCTGGGAAAATGAATCCCGTTGCCGATGCCCTGTCAAGAAACACGTTGGCTGCCGTTCAACTGGGATTGGATTACAACGCCCTGGCTGAAGCCCAACGACAGGATCCAGAGTATCAAGCTTGTAGGACATCCTGCACGTCCCTCCGTTGGGAGGATTTTCCCCTCGAAAACTCCAACACCACCCTCCTCTGTGACGTCAGTACTGGTAGACCGCGACCTTGGATTCCTGCTCCCATGCGCCGACAGGTGTTCGATTTCATCCACGGCCTTTCACATCCCTCGTGCCGTTCTACTGCACAGCTGCTGAAGGCAAAGTTCATTTGACACGGCATTTCTAAGGATGCTAAGGATTGGGTCCGTGCCTGTACTTCTTGCCAAACTTCCAAAGTACATCGACACACGGATTCAGGAGTGGGCACCTTTCCTCAACCTCAGCGTCGTTTCACACACATTCACGTCGACGTTGTAGGCCCCCTACCCATATCACAAGGACATCGTTACCTGTTTACCGTCATCGACCGCTCCACTCGTTGGCCTGAAGCCATTCCCATGGAAACTGCAACGTCCGCCTCATGTAAATCTGCCTTACTCTCTGGATGGATTTCAAGATTCGGTATCCCTGAGCATATTACTTCTGACAGGGGAACCACTTTCACCTCTCAATTATGGACGTCTCGGCAGCCGAAATGGTGTATGGCGACCCGTTGGTGGTCCCTGCCGAGTTTTTTCTTTCTACAACCTCCTCCAACGATCCCCAGCACATACGTCACGTCGTGGGAAAATTTACTCCGTGCCACCAGACTTACAAGCCCCCAGCGAAGCATCACATACCAACAGACTTGCACTCTGCAACGCACGTCTTCCTGCGCAACGACACCAGCAAGCCACCGTTAACGCCCCCTTACACGGGACCTTTCCTTGTGATCCAACGCAGTCCGAAAGCATTCCTCCTAAACATTCGGGGCAAAGAAGACTAGGTCTCTATTGATCGTCTAAAACCTGCTTATCTTCTGCCAGATGACCCGCCTACAGTTCGCCTCTCTAGATCAGGGCGCCCTATTTAACATGAACAGTATGTCATTTTTAGGGGGGGAGCCATGTACCAACCGTGTGTCACACAATTGTACATAATTCCCTTTGTATATATTATGCTTGTATCTTCGCTCCTCCCTCGCACTAATACGAACATGAAAATTCCTGTCTGGTTTTTCCTCTGTGATATTGTCTGTCTTGTGAACTTGTCATGTCCTTTCGCCTTGAGGTTTTGTATATAAGGAGAGTGTTCCACAACAATATAACTCAGTCGTTTCCAATCTGCCTTTGAGTTCACAACTCCTCTCGCGGCCCGTCACAGTACATATAGAAATAGAGTGAATAAAAATGGGCTTAAGGATGATTCTTGTTGAGGACCTATCTGTACATTGAATACCAAGCAGTCTCCCGCTTCACATCAAACCGTTATTGAAAAATGTTCATACATATTCCTGACCAGATTTACATTTACTTCTGGCATTTCTCAGACTTTAAACCACTTTAAATCTCTTCTCGTGGTACACTGTCCAATGTCTTTTCCATATCAATAGATATAATGAACAAGTTTTTTCTTCTTTCTCTATTTTTTTCTGTTAATTGTCGTACAGAAAATATTGCATATGTTGTGCTCTTATACACAATGAATCATTATCCCTTTCATACCTTATCTTCAAGACCTTGAGCTACTCATTATGACAGGGATGTCAGGTGATATAGAAAGGCAGTATTCGACAAATAACCAGATCTGAAAGAGGCACCTAACCGATGAAAAAAGTAAGAAACAATAATCTTCACTAACAATGGGGAGAATAACACTCACATTTAGCCTTTATAAATATCGGAGTTCTTGAGTGTTCTTAAGTGGTAGAGCACATAATGGAAAGCCTAAGGGCGTTAAGTGGTCGTGGAAGTATTACAATTATAATGGCTACATAATTGAAATAATGAGACTGTACATTTTTGGCTTTTGAGTACTTTCGTCCTCGTTCTTTTCTCACTACCTTCCGTAAGTTACTTAAATGTGTCTCCGCATTTTATGTAAGCTTAAGCATTAATTGGGACTAACATATCGGTGCTACTATAGCTTGAGGTCCACCACACTATAGCGTGAGATCTACCTCCCGTTAGTACTATAGCGTGAGGTCTACTGCTGAATTATTCGTCCCTCATAGATAAAACACAATTCATACATTTATTCTAGCGATACATTCTTCATAAATCAAACAGGTTATCATATATTTCCATACATTTATTCTAGCGATACATACTTCGTACATCAAAGAATGACACAAATAGATCTGCTTCTTGAACTGTATCCAAGAGATTGTGCTCTCCTAAAAAGGCGAGTGCTGCTTCTTCTGTCAGAATGATTCTTCTATAAAACTCCTTCAGCAACATTTTTAGTACCCTCAATCGATGATATTTAGGCCGAGGGAAAAACTGATTTAGGAGCTGTGGGACGCTGGTCACGCGGTAGACCTCACCCTCAACCTGGGTAGGCGACATATGGCGGTAGACCTCACACTATAGTAGCACCCAATATTGTTACCGCTGCCAACGAAGTTGGAAAGAGTGAATGTTTTACCTCCTGTTTGTGTGTTTCTGTGTTTGTGTGTTCGTTAGCGAACATCTTCCTGGCCAGAATTTTAATCGTGAATAATGAAACTTGCAGGGATTAACTGTTATTTAAAAAAAGCTAAAAATTAACGAATTTTGGAAGGTCAAAGTCAAAGGTGAAGGGAAGGGTCAGGCAAAATATCGAATTCTCGTATTCACCCATAAGTTTGGATATCGTAGTCACAGGGACTTCACACTTGGTTCATATTTGAGTGTATGAAAATCCACGCCAATTAATACATGTTGAGGTTGAAGGCCAAGGTCAAGTCCATGGTCAAAGTCAAGTAAAAGGTCGAATTCTGGTCATCAGCCATACGGCAAAAATTTTAATCGTAAAGTAATGAAATTCACGGGGATTTAAACTGTTGTGCAAAGACCTGGAAATGATTAAATTTAAGAAGGTCAAAGTCATGGACGAGCAAAACGTCCATATCACGTAATTAGATATAAGACTTCAAACACGGCTTTTATTTGAATGTATGAAAATCTATGGCAATTAAAACATGCTAGGGTTAAAGGTCAAGGTCAAGGTCCAGCAATAAGTCGAGAAATAAGCTGCCACAGCGGAGCCATTCCACTGTACTGAGTGCTCATCTAGTTTTTTTTTTTTGGGTGGGGATGGAAATTTTGCACACACACACACATACGGAGAGAGAGAGAGAGAGAGAGAGAGAGAGAGAGAGAGAGAGAGAGAGAGAGAGAAGGTTGGAATTCCTGATCTCCAGATTGGCAATAGAAATAGATATAGGGATACACCTTTTGTGACGAACATATATATATATATATATATATATATATATATATATATATATATATATATATATATATATATATATATGTGTGTGTGTGTGTGTGTGTGTGTGTGTGTGTGCCGGTGTAAGTGTGTTTCCTTAAGTGTGTTCATATAACTAACTGTAATCGAACACTTCATAATTTTTTTCAGAAGGCCCATCAAATAAACATACGAAGTGGAAATAAGTCACTGCTTTTCAATCAATACACATTAGTCCTCATAAATATGAAACAATAAAATGAGAAAATCAAGTGAAAAAAAAAAAAGGTTATTGGAAATAAAAGTTGAAAACCGACCGATAAGATAGCCATTAAAGGTTATCCTCCGATCGGCTCAGGAATATGGAAACGCACCTGGATGGAATTAATTTTGGCTAATACTTCGACACAGCCAATACAAATTCCTGAAACACCTTTAACCACCCTTCTCTTGTCATGTATAAACTGTAACAGTCCACTCCTATTTCACGTTATATTGCTACACCTTGTGTATTGGTTGAAATAAAGTCACTTATTTTTCATTTCCTTTGTTTCTTTTACGGGCCTTTTGATTTATATATATATATATATATATATATATATATATATATATATATATATATATATATATATATGTATATATATATATATATATATATATATATACATATATATATATATATATATATATATATATATATATATATATAGGATATTGTCAAGATTAGAATGGATGGAATTAATTTTGGCTAATACTTCGACACAGCCAATACAAATTCCTGAAACACCTTTAACCACCCTTCTCTTGTCATGTATAAACTGTTACAGTCCACTCCTATTTCACGTTATATTGCTACACCTTGTATATTGGTTGAATTAAAGTCACTTATTTTTCATTTCCTTTGTTTCTTTTACGGGCCTTTTGATTTATATATATATATATATATATATATATATATATATATATATACATATATATATATATATATATATA
>NC_090733.1:6164030-6179030 GCF_036898095.1 Palaemon carinicauda | reverse complement strand
TCGCAGAGCGGCTGCATCGGTTAAGGTTCAGATTAAAAAAATTAATTAGTCTGTATTTGACTCTACTCGGAAGAACAACAAGAAATTAGGCTCTTTTAAAATCGCGGTTTTCATCCACCAGGTTAATCTCTGGATAAGTCCTCGTTAATCCTCGGAGTCCTGAGGAGTCAAGGTTACTTGTTCCGTGTATGGCTGCAGATCAAGTCAAAGGAGAAAGTAGGACCAAAATGTGAAATTTCATCGATTTCCTAGAGATCAGGAGCTGCAACAGAAATGACTTCAGTTTCACAACCGCAACGCAGTTAATGTTAAACATGCTATGGTCTCTAGCCTCCACTTTAAACCTACAGATTACAATTTTTTTTTTTTTTTTTTTTGTGTTTTCATTAAACTCTATAAGTTTTACACGGAATTCTCTTATCTCCTTAACCACAAAAAACCGAATAAATGAAAACAAAGAGAAAAAACTAGAATAGGTAATAAAAGAAAAAGAAATGCGAGGTTCTATCATTTTCAGCTTGTGACAGACACTTGGCTTGGATTAACAATGCAGTAGTGCATTTAAAAGGACATATGGAATTTCTAATCTTCAAATAATAAAGTACCTGAAGATTAAGGGAAAAGTTATCTTCCAAAGTCACGAAAGAAAGAAAAGTTTGCTATGGGGAAAACACCTACCATAGGGACTCTAAAATTTGTTTTCCTCGTTTTCTTCTACAGTTAGTTACTAATGACGTCACGAAGATGCGCAGTAACTCAGACACAGTCAAACCCTCTATTCTTTTAACCCTGGGAGAGGAGCTAGAGATGGTGACTTCCATAACGTACCAAAACTTACTATTACCCACATTACGTGAACTTCAACCTAACTTACCTAATTTATTTTGTTTTAATTTTTATATTTAATATTTTCTTCCCCATTTTCTTTCTTTTTCTTTTTTATTTTCATCACTTTCACTCACTTCAATCTTAGTTTTCTTTGCTTCACTTTCTTTTTCTCCATCACGATCATTAGACAGCTTCGTAGATTTTTTAAAAAACTATCGAGAGAAAGTTGCTTGGTGCGGCTTTTCAGAATTTTTCTGAGATCGGTCAAGCAGACATCATCGACTTGCGAAAATGCACAGCAAACCTGAAGTTTTTCTGGGTGATACTTATCAATGAAGTCAACCACGTGTTGATGATGTGCTAACATCTTTTATTGCAGCCGAACTTAAGATGTGCTCTACCTCCTCGATGTCCTCAGACTCACTCAACTGCACTTGGAACTCATCATTCTGCATGGCATGCAGCTCCTTGAGTTCCTTAGTGGTGAGCTCTTCATGATGTTCCTCGACGAGTTCAGCGATGTCATCTTCATCGACCTCCAGACCCATGGACTTGCAAGGGATGCAATATCTTCTACATCTCTCTTTACGGCAAGCACAGGTTCAGGCTCGGGGCTAAACCTTCAAAATCTCAGGGAGATACAGCTTCAGGCCAAAGCTTCTTCCAAGGTGAATTCAGTATCCGTTGAGGTACTCTCTCCCAAGCCTGATCTATGACCTTCAGGCAGTGCACGATATTGAAATGGCTCCTCCAAAATTCATGCAAAGTTAAGTTGATTAGCATTACATTAAAGCACTGCTTAAATATGTGCTTGGTGTAGAGCTTCTTAAAATTAGAGATGACTTGCTTGTTCATGGACTGAAGGATAGGGGTTGTGTTCGGTGGAGGATAAAGCACTCCGATGAACTTGAACTGGTCGATGATATCATCTTCGAGTCCTGGGAGGTGAGCGGGAGCATTATCCAGGCAAAGCAAGCACTTTAAAAGCAAATTCCTCTCCTGAAGGTACTTCTTGACAGCAAGGCCTAAAACTTGGTTTACCCATTCAACAAAGAAATGCCTAATAACCCAAGCGTTAGAATGAGCATGCCAGAAAACATGCAGCACATCCTTATTGACTCTATGTGCTTTAAATGACCTAGGGTTTTCTGAATGATAAACCAATAACGGCTTCATCTTGCAGTCCCCGCTGGTGTTGGCACATAGAGCAAGAGTCAACCGATCCTTCAGAGGCATCTTTTTTCCAAAACAGACCGGTTTCATCACAATTGCCAACTTGCTGCTTTAAGTAGCCTTCATCCTCCACGATTTTTTAGAGCTTCTTAACAAAATCGTTAGCAACCTTGCTGTCTGAACTTGAAGCCTCTCCGTACCGAACAGCTGAATGAATCCCGGTCCGTCTTTTAAATTTCTTGAACCATCAGCGAGATGCCTTGAATTCCTCCGTCATAGGATCAGTTAAACTCTCCCCTGCATTACCCCCAGAGCCTGCTGCCTTCAAGTCAAAATAAATAGCGCTGGCCTCACAAATGATCATTCCAGTGATCATATCGCCAACAATCTCTTCCAGGTTAGGCCAGCGACGTTTTAAAATAGTGGCGATTCCCTTCATTGGTTTGAGTGCTTTAATATCTGCCTTCTGCTTGATGATCATCGAGATTGTAGACATATTCCGGCCATATTGTTTAGCCAGATCACTCACACGCACATTGCGCTCATGTTTTTTCTATAATGTCTTGCTTCAATTCTAATGAAAGCATTGCCTTCTTCCTTTTATCACCACTACTAATACCTGTACCGAAACCAAGCTTTTCAGGACCCATGATTATATGTAAAATAAAAAATGAAACGTGAGAAAAGGAAGATAATAAGCATTGTTAATAACAGACAATACAGAGGACAATCACACAATGCGCACGAGAACAGAGAACTGATCGATATGACGCTCGCTGGTGTCCCTAAGACCTGCTGTCCTCTACCGGCGTAAACAAGAAACTACAACTGCGTATGGTCTACGTCGTATGCTGGAGCATGACATCGGGTGTCGAGACGAAAATTTGATTGAATTTTATGTAGAGATCCACTGTATTGGTAATGATGTAAATAAAAAAGACAGTGATGACAGGCGAACATTTTTACACAGGAAAGCAAATAAGGCTGACTAATCAATAAATTCAGGGAGTGGTTATGGTGCAAGAATCTCTCACAGAATTGTGAATGAAATCTCTATGGGAGCAAAGAAAAAGAAGCTTATAACCATTACAAAGAGAGATGGATCTCTCAATACAGCAGATGAAGAAAGGCATGGTTGGATGGACACTTTAGTGGGTTTAGTGGTGTCATGAATAGGACATATGAAGAAATTATTTGATTTATATACCTGAAACTGATGAAGACCTTGATGTGCCCATGAATGAGTGCAGCGTTTTTAAGGTCGAACCTATCATTAAAAAAACTCTTGAGATGGAAAGCCTGTGGTTACGATGGAATAACTGATGAGATGATATTGGCCGAAAATGAAGTAACCCTCAGAATGCATACAAAATTATTTTGTAGAATGTGGCATGAAGAAGCAATATTTGATCAATAGGAGTTAGGAATCTTGTTGAAAATATCCAAAAAAATTAGACATGACTGATTGCAATAATTACAGAGGCATATCAATTACCTAAGTCATCATGAAAATATATAGTGTGCTTGTTTTTAAAAGACTAGAAAAAAGGTTGATGAGAAACTGAAGAATGAGCAAGCAGGATTTAGAGAAGGTAGATGCTGTACTGACCAAATTTTCAGCAATGATTAGAATATAAAAATCCACTTTTCATGGCTTTTGTGGACTACAAAAAGCCTTAGATAGTGTGCATCGGCCAATTTTGTGGAGAGCCCGCCTTTACTATGGAATTGCTTTTAAATATGTAAAATGAATTAAGTGTAAATCTACTATTAGTAAAGTCCTATCAAATGAATTTCCAGTTGACAGCAATGTACTCTAAGGGAATGTGGTTTCACTCATGTTGTTTATTCTCTTCAAGGATTTTATAATACGTAGAATAGTTACAGTTAAAGATGGTAGAGAAGGAGTGGACTGGAGTGCTAATAGGAAATTAGATGACCTAGAGTATGCTGATGCTATCCTTATTAGCAGAACACTGCAGGATTTGCATTGCTTACCTACCAGAATGGATGGTATATCACAGGAGGTTTGGCTGAAGATAAATAGAAGAATAAGTTGATGATAATGGAGTATGCAATGAAACATGAGATATTATTAGGATAAAAGATTAATGAGTTAAAATAATTTAAGCGTTTAGGAACTATGATATCTAATACCGGGTCTTCAGAATTAGAGTTTAATGGAAGATTGAAAAAACAAATGAGACAATGGCAATTCTCAAGTAAAGTTTGGAAATCTAATGCCCTAAAATTACTAATAAAAATCCGGCTATTTATCAGTTTAGTGAGACCTGTGTTATAGTATGGACATGAGTCTTGGTAAGACTATAGAATAATCTCCAGGAGATTTATGATATTTGATAACAAAACCGTCACATGGATATTAGGAGCTATAGTCCATCTGCCATTTGAGTGAACATACAAAATTTCATAAGTACAGTTTTTTTGTTTTTTTTTTTCTTTTTTTTTTGGTGGAATTGCATTTCTATGGAGTCCCTGAGGAAATATTGCTTGGTTGTCCTCTGGACAACATGGGGCAATATTTTAAATTTACAAATTAGTGCCACCATTGCCTAAAAATCTTATTTCTTAAATGTCTTGATAACGGTACATCTCACCTCTCAAAAAGTAAGTATGTTCCTATATTTTTGTTGTTAAAGATAAAAAAACGCATTAAATACTATTTCATGTTGATATATATGTATCTGTATGCAAAATGAGGTCGTCCGCTATTGGAATTCCTATTTTTCCAATATCTTGGAAACTATACTCAGTAACATCGAGCAAAATGTGAAAACCATAATGTTTTATTGGTCATAGATTCAATCATATCAAACATTTTCTTATGTCAATATGTATATTTGTACATGTATACAATGTAATTCAGTCTTTATCGAAAACCCTACTGTTTTTCTATTATTATCTTAAGAAAAATGAAACATAATGCTATGCAAACAATAACTATGCCCATGTATGTATGATGATAGATTTGAATAAACACAACGAAATTACTTCCTTATTCATTATAATATGCCAAAGTGGTTGGGTGATAAAACCAAGGGTACAGAACATAAAAAATATACAGACGTTTTCATAATGAAATGTGCATATTTTTTCACCAAATTCTAAGCATATATTTGTCTTTTCTTTAGAAGTAAAATATGAACATTGCAAACAATAGCTGTCTTCTACTTCATGTCATGAAATTACGTTTATGGTAGTGACTGCCATAAACGCAATGATGCAGCGGAATAAGGAGAGGGGTGGTGGAGTGTTCAAATTAAGCTACAAGACACAGTATCTCTGGAATGTCACAAAACATGTTACCGTTCCTATACAGACAGACAGAATGAGGCTAAGTATGTGACGTGACAAAGAAAGGAGAAAAAAATACTTTCCAAATAGTGAAGATCCACAGACAAGCAGATTAAGAAGATCACAACTGCCATGTTTTAAGTTTGACAAATATTTCCCAATTTACGGCGATATCTTTCTCCATGAATAAGCATAACATCCTGAGTACTCAGGTAGATCATGTGGTCAAATGCGAGATCAATGATAGACCTGATCTCATACCTTTTTCAAATAACAGAATGACAAGTAGAATGGAACAGTTTAAATTTGAAGAAAACGTGCACTCACTGATTTACCACTGGCAGTTGCATAGTTCATGTTTATACCTAAATATACTAAGTAGCTATGTAGAGCTGAAGTTAATCCTCGGAGTCCTGAGGAGTCAAGGTTACTTGTTCCGTGTATGGCTGCAGATCAAGTCAAAGGAGAAAGTAAGACCAAAATGTGAAATTTCATCGATTTCCTAGAGATCAGGAGCTGCAACAGAAATGGCTTCAGTTTCACAACCGCAACGCAGTTAATGTTAAACATGCTATGGTCTCTAGCCTCCACTTTAAACCTACAGATTACAATTTTTTTTTTTTTTTTTTTTGTGTTTTCATTAAAATCTATAAGTTTTACACGGAATTCTCTTATCTCCTTAACCACAAAAAACCGAATAAATGAAAACAAAGAGAAAAAACTAGAATAGGTAATAAAAGAAAAAGAAATGCGAGGTTCTATCATTTTCACCTTGTGACAGACACTTGGCTTGGATTAACAATGCAGTAGGGCATTTAAAAGGACATATGGAATTTCTAATCTTCAAATAATAAAGTACCTGAAGATTAAGGGAAAAGTTATCTTCCAAAGTCACGAAAGAAAGAAAAGTTTGCTATGGGGAAAACACCTACCATAGGGACTCTAAAACTTGTTTTCCTCGTTTTCTTCTACAGTTAGTTACTAATGACGTCACGAAGATGCGCAGTAACTCAGAAATAGTCAAATCCTCTATTCTTTTAACCCTGGGAGAGGAGCTAGAGATGGTGACTTCCATAACGTACCAAAACTTACTATTACCCACATTACGTGAACTTCAACCTAACTTACCTAATTTATTTTGTTTTAATTTTTATATTTAATATTTTCTTCCCCATTTTCTTTCTTTTTCTTTTTTATTTTCATCACTTTCACTCACTTCAATCTTAGTTTTCTTTGCTTCACTTTCTTTTTCTCCATCACGATCATTAGACAGCTTCGTAGATTTTTTAAAAAACTATCGAGAGAAAGTTGCTTGGTGCGGCTTTTCAGAATTTTTCTGAGATCGGTCAAGCAGACATCATCGACTTGCGAAAATGCACAGCAAACCTGAAGTTTTTCTGGGTGATACTTATCAATGAAGTCAACCACGTGTTGATGATGTGCTAACATCTTTTATTGCAGCCGAACTTAAGATGTGCTCTACCTCCTCGATGTCCTCAGACTCACTCAACTGCACTTGGAACTCATCATTCTGCATGGCATGCAGCTCCTTGAGTTCCTTAGTGGTGAGCTCTTCATGATGTTCCTTGACGAGTTCAGCGATGTCATCTTCATCGACCTCCAGACCCATGGACTTGCAAGGGATGCAATATCTTCTACATCTCTCTTTACGGCAAGCACAGGTTCAGGCTCGGGGCTAAACCTTCAAAATCTCAGGGAGATACAGCTTCAGGCCAAAGCTTCTTCCAAGGTGAATTCAGTATCCGTTGAGGTACTCTATCCCAAGCCTGATCTATGACCTTCAGGCAGTGCACGATATTGAAATGGCTCCTCCAAAATTCATGCAAAGTTAAGTTGATTAGCATTACATTAAAGCACTGCTTAAATATGTGCTTGGTGTAGAGCTTCTTAAAATTAGAGATGACTTGCTTGTTCATGGACTGAAGGATAGGGGTTGTGTTCGGTGGAGGATAAAGCACTCCGATGAACTTGAACTGGTCGATGATATCATCTTCGAGTCCTGGGAGGTGGGCGGGAGCATTATCCAGGCAAAGCAAGCACTTTAAAAGCAAATTCCTCTCCTGAAGGTACTTCTTGACAGCAAGGCCTAAAACTTGGTTTACCCATTCAACAAAGAAATGCCTAATAACCCAAGCGTTAGAATGAGCATGCCAGAAAACATGCAGCACATCCTTATTGACTCTATGTGCTTTAAATGACCTAGGGTTTTCTGAATGATAAACCAATAACGGCTGGTGTTGGCACATAGAGCAAGAGTCAACCGATCCTTCAGAGGCATCTTTTTTCCAAAACAGACCGGTTTCATCACAATTGCCAACTTGCTGCTTTAAGTAGCCTTCATCCTCCACGATTTTTTAGAGCTTCTTAACAAAATCGTTAGCAACCTTGCTGTCTGAACTTGAAGCCTCTCCGTACCGAACAGCTGAATGAATCCCGGTCCGTCTTTTAAATTTCTTGAACCATCAGCGAGATGCCTTGAATTCCTCCGTCATAGGATCAGTTAAACTCTCCCCCGCATTACCCCCAGAGCCTGCTGCCTTCAAGTCAAAATAAATAGCGCTGGCCTCACAAATGATCATTCCAGTGATCATATCGCCAACAATCTCTTCCAGGTTAGGCCAGCGACGTTTTAAAATAATGGCGATTCCCTTCATTGGTTTGAGTGCTTTAATATCTGCCTTCTGCTTGATGATCATCGAGATTGTAGACATATTCCGGCCATATTGTTTAGCCAGATCACTCACACGCACATTGCGCTCATGTTTTTTCTATAATGTCCTGCTTCAATTCTAATGAAAGCATTGCCTTCTTCCTTTTATCACCACTACTAATACCTGTACCGAAACCAAGCTTTTCAGGACCCATGATTATATGTAAAATAAAAAATGAAACGTGAGAAAAGGAAGATAATAAGCATTGTTAATAACAGACAATACAGAGGACAATCACACAATGCGCACGAGAACAGAGAACTGATCGATATGACGCTCGCTGGTGTCCCTAAGACCTGCTGTCCTCTACCGGCGTAAACAAGAAACTACAACTGCGTATGGTCTACGTCGTATGCTGGAGCATGACATCGGGTGTCGAGACGAAAATTTGATTGAATTTTATGTAGAGATCCACTGTATTGGTAATGATGTAAATAAAAAAGACAGTGATGACAGGCGAACATTTTTACACAGGAAAGCAAATGAGGCTGACTAATCAATAAATTCAGGGAGTGGTTATGGTGCAAGAATCTCTCACAGAATTGTGAATGAAATCTCTATGGGAACAAAGAAAAAGAAGCTTATAACCATTACAAAGAGAGATGGATCTCTCAATACAGCAGATGAAGAAAGGCATGGTTGGATGGACACTTTAGTGGGTTTAGTGGTGTCATGAATAGGACATATGAAGAAATTATTTGATTTATATACCTGAAACTGATGAAGACCTTGATGTGCCCATGAATGAGTGCAGCGTTTTTAAGGTCGAACCTATCATTAAAAAAACTCTTGAGATGGAAAGCCTGTGGTTACGATGGAATAACTGATGAGATGATATTGGCCGAAAATGAAGTAACCCTCAGAATGCATACAAAATTATTTTGTAGAATGTGGCATGAAGAAGCAATATTTGATCAATAGGAGTTAGGAATCTTGTTGAAAATATCCAAAAAAATTAGACATGACTGATTGCAATAATTACAGAGGCATATCAATTACCTAAGTCATCATGAAAATATATAGTGTGCTTGTTTTTAAAAGACTAGAAAAAAGGTTGATGAGAAACTGAAGAATGAGCAAGCAGGATTTAGAGAAGGTAGATGCTGTACTGACCAAATTTTCAGCAATGATTAGAATATAAAAATCCACTTTTCATGGCTTTTGTGGACTACAAAAAGCCTTAGATAGTGTGCATCGGCCAATTTTGTGGAGAGCCCGCCTTTACTATGGAATTGCTTTTAAATATGTAAAATGAATTAAGTGTAAATCTACTATTAGTAAAGTCCTATCAAATGAATTTCCAGTTGACAGCAATGTACTCTAAGGGAATGTGGTTTCACTCATGCTGTTTATCCTCTTCAAGGATTTTATAATACGTAGAATAGTTACAGTTAAAGATGGTAGAGAAGGAGTGGACTGGAGTGCTAATAGGAAATTAGATGACCTAGAGTATGCTGATGCTATCCTTATTAGCAGAACACTGCAGGATTTGCATTGCTTACCTACCAGAATGGATGGAATATCACAGGAGGTTTGGCTGAAGATAAATAGAAGAATAAGTTGATGATAATGGAGTATGCAATGAAACATGAGATATTATTAGGATAAAAGATTAATGAGTTAAAATAATTTAAGCGTTTAGGAACTATGATATCTAATACCGGGTCTTCAGAATTAGAGTTTAATGGAAGATTGAAAAAACAAATGAGACAATGGCAAGTCTCAAGTAAAGTTTGGAAATCTAATGGCCTAAAATTACTAATAAAAATCCGGCTATTTATCAGTTTAGTGAGACCTGTGTTATAGTATGGACATGAGTCTTGGTAAGACTATAGAATAATCTCCAGGAGATTTATGATATTTGATAACAAAACCGTCACATGGATATTAGGAGCTATAGTCCATCTGCCATTTGAGTGAACATACAAAATTTCATAAGTACAGTTTTTTTGTTTTTTTTTTTCGTTTTTTTTTGGTGGAATTGCATTTCTATGGAGTCCCTGAGGAAATATTGCTTGGTTGTCCTCTGGACAACATGGGGCAATATTTTAAATTTACAAATTAGTGCCACCATTGCCTAAAAATCTTATTTCTTAAATGTCTTGATAACGGTACATCTCACCTCTCAAAAAGTAAGTATGTTCCTATATTTTTGTTGTTAAAGATAAAAAAACGCATTAAATACTATTTCATGTTGATATATATGTATCTGTATGCAAAATGAGGTCGTCCGCTATTGGAATTCCTATTTTTCCAATATCTTGGAAACTATACTCAGTAACATCGAGCAAAATGTGAAAACCATAATGTTTTATTGGTCATAGATTCAATCATATCAAACATTTTCTTATGTCAATATGTATGTTTGTACATGTATACAATGTAATTCAGTCTTTATCGAAAACCCTACTGTTTTTCTATTATTATCTTAAGAAAAATGAAACATAATGCTATGCAAACAATGACTATGCCCATGTATGTATGATGATAGATTTGAATAAACACAACGAAATTACTTCCTTATTCATTATAATATGCCAAAGTGGTTGGGTGATAAAACCAAGGGTACAGAACATAAAAAATATGCAGACGTTTTCATAATGAAATGTGCATATTTTTTCACCAAATTCTAAGCATATATTTGTCTTTTCTTTAGAAGTAAAACATGAACATTGCAAACAATAGCTGTCTTCTACTTCATGTCATGAAATTACGTTTATTGTAGTGACTGCCATAAACGCAATGATGCAGCGGAATAAGGAGAGGGGTGGTGGAGTGTTCAAATTAAGCTACAAGACACAGTATCTCTGGAATGTCACAAAACATGTTACCGTTCCTATACAGACAGACAGAATGAGGCTAAGTATGTGACGGGACAAAGAAAGGAGAAAAAAATACTTTCCAAATAGTGAAGATCCACAGACAAGCAGATTAAGAAGATCACAACTGCCATGTTTTAAGTTTGAAAAATATTTCCCAATTTACGGCGATATCTTTCTCCATGAATAAGCATAACATCCTGAGTAGGTAGATCATGTGGTCAAATGCGAGATCAGTGATAGACCTGATCTCATACCTTTTTCAAATAACAGAATGACAAGTAGAATGGAACAGTTTAAATTTGAAGAAAAGGTGCACTCACTGATTTACCACTGGCAGTTGCATAGTTCATGTTTATACCTAAATATACTAAGTAGCTATGTAGAGCTGAAGTTATCAGTCACTATGTTCGTCATCTACAGTCAGTAATCACTGACATGTATGCTGCTCAGCTATTCAATACTTGGACCACAATTGAATCACATGACATATGCACAAGGTAAACTCAAAGAGAAAGGTAAAACACAGTGGAAGTGTGACTTTGATGACAAAAAGATTGATTTAAAGCTTTCCAAATATTCCCACAAACAGGCTGTCAAGAATTTAGTTTTCTACAACACTATGAATGGTCAGGTAGCTCCTATAATTGTTTAAGTTATTAAGTCCGTCATCATTGCTCAATATATGGCGAGTTCATTACAGACTACTACGACGGCTGCCTTCCATAACAAAATATAGATCCTTGTAAAAACCATGGGACAGGTGAAACGAAGCATCAAGGTTAGTGAGAAAACCCTCTCTGGCTTTGAGGTCCTCTTCATTCGTCTTCTAATTGTTTTTCAACAGTGACAATTGCACCTGGCGACCATATTCCGGTATGAATTGTGTACAATTCTATCATCCCTCATCAACGTGTATGACTAAATAAAGAAGGGAAACAATATTGCACTTGCAAATCACCTTAGTGTAGAGAAAGTGGATGCTTCAAACCCAAATGCTCTCATAGTAGGCATGCAATAGATGCTATATCACATCAGTAGACATTTTGGAGGGGATACTACTATGTTGTTTGAGAACATCAAGGAACAATTGTCATGTTACCCGACAGGTACCGAAAGGATTTTGGTATTTGACAGGTATGAAGATCTATCAACCAAGGATCATGAGAGGATGTGGTGTGGTGGAGGGTGTTCCATAGATTTTTATCTGACTATCAATATTCCATTTTCAAAAAAGATGCCATTCTCAAAACCAAGCAAAGAAGCTGGAGCTTTCAGATGTTGCCTTCACCATGGGCATGGATTCATAACTGCCTATTGACAGTCATTATAATATTGGCTTCAAGCATGATGACAAAGTTGTAACTATGGTTGCCTATCTACCGAAAACTGCATAAAGTGACAAAGCAGTCATATGAATTCCTAGCAATGCAGATGGGTTTATTCTTTTGGTCTGCCGGATCATCAAGATGCAACTGAAGACTGAAGTCTAAATGGAACATTGGAATAGGGTGGTGCTGGACATCAAAGCAACCTGTCTGCAATCGGGAACAAAATGTTTGCAGTCACATCTAAAGCATGTAATCAGTATCTACAACACTATGTCCTACCCATTCAACAAGGGTAAGATATGACTTGAATGTACTGAAGGCAGGCAACATTCCTGGTCTGTATGAGTTACTGGTAGAAAAAAGAAAAAAATGTCACAGGCGCTGAGCTGATGGAAACAGGCAGCCAGTTCTCTCCAGCCTCGTATGGTCAGCCGGAACAGACCTCCTTAAGTTTGGCTGTATACAATCTGCACATTAGAAAGAGAAGGAAGTTACTGTGTATAAGGATAGTGCCACTACAGAAGCTAATCTGTTGGTTCACATGAAGAGAGCTCATAAGCAGGTTTTGATGTAGAGGGCAGCTGATCAACAAGATCCCACCACCTCAGACATCACCTACTTTAGATCGGATATGAAAAACAATATTCCATCACCATCGATTAACCCTGGTCCTGCAGCACCTGAAGATCAGAGTGATGTTATCAGTGGTGATTGCAAAGTTGCAGGCAAAGCCTGTAAAACTAGACGTTTGCAGCTTTAAGTTACACATCTTGTCATGTATCTTGTATTGTGTATGTGCTGCGGAAAGGGAGTGCTGATATCCCTTCAGGCCAAGGAAAGATGCAGATGTCAGTCTGGAAGAGGATAATAAAGCTACCGATTCTGTAATAGATGAGATGTAAAAACATTTAGAGCTTGTACTTACTGAAGTACATTTGGTACCTAAATATCATTATTCAATGTTAATGTGAAACTTTCTATGTGGACTGCATACATGAAATATAATCATGTTTTGTGCAGCATACTTACATGCATATGTAGGATATATAAGTTTATGTACCAGTCATACCAGTATTAATTCGTGTTTTAAGTTAATTGCTTCACTATTACTACCGATCCCTGCTTGTTTTTCTTTTCTTTTTGTTTATGCCAGTTTCTTGACATTTCACTTTTGAAAAATATACAACGATAGGTGCCTTTTTTTTTTCTCAAGATAGATTTCGAATATCAGACATTGTTGTTCTTTTTATTATTATCACGTCCACATTTTACAGCCTGTTGAACTGTTTTACTGAAATGGTAATTGATCTGAGCTTGGAAGTGTAGTGTGAGTCATGAGTGTTGATTCAATTGCATGACATTATCATCCACCTGTTTCCAAGATATTGAAAGAGTTATTCTTTATTTGTTGAATTAAATTGCCTGCATGAACTGTCATACATATTGAGATGACAGCATATTTAATGTGTTTATTTGAATCTATAAACATAAACACATTGAGGTAGACATTTTCCGTGTTATTACCATGCACAATTTCAAAGATATTTAATAAAAGGAAATGGGCATTTCGATCATGCGGAATCTCATTTTGCATATGCTTTCATATATATTAATGTGATATGGTTTTTAGTATGTTTATTATGATCAATGACTAAGAAAATAGTTATTGATTGGCACCCTTTTTTGAAGGGATGTGGTGCACATTTTTCAATATATTCTTGAAATAAAATTTTTGGGTAATAGTGGCACTAATTTGCATATTTGCAGATTGGCCAATATTGTACAGAGGGCAACCCAGTAGAATTTCCTCAGAGACACTATGGGAATGTAAAAAAAAAAGAAAAAAAATCATGGGAGACATAGGGTTAACAAATGTAATATTAAATGGTAAGACATGATTAGAAATTAAGCTATAAGAGCGACTGCTCTATTGTCATATGTGAATGAGGTAGTGTCGAGAGGTTGATGGAGATGGATTGAGCATGCTATCCGCACTCCCCAAGAGCTCCACAAAGCACTAGAAGAGCTGGAAGGCCCAGGCCTACATGGCTGAGGATTGTGAAGCGTGAAGTAGTAGATAATGAATGGAGAGGTATTGATTTAAAAACTCAAGATAGAGACGACGAGCAAAATCTAATCTAGGCAAATTGCGTCAATATACATAGGAGGAGATGATGAAAATGATGATGTATATAAAAGGAAAACCTTGAAGACCTATCCCTAATATCAACGTTAACGGTATATTAAACTATGAATAAACAACGCAAACTGTCCATAGATTTTGGCCATCCTAAAACTCTGTTATTTTAGGTTCATAAGCCACCCACGCCTAAACTATTCGTTGTTTGAACGAAAATTCTTTAAGAATGTACATTTAAAGAACTGGTATAAATGATTACAGCTATCTTAGATCCTGGTGATGAGATTAGAAAATACTTAAGCAAAACCTTCATAGGTGTTATAATCACGGTGCCATCGGCGTATACGCTGTAATCCTGTTAAATTGATTTTACGGAAAAATCTGATGCAATCTTATCTCCGAAAAATGCTTCTCTGACGCTGTTGATGCTATCATGATGTTGGTGTGTTTGTTGTTTGAAAGGTACTGTGCTTTGGTGGCTATTCTTATCCCGGATGTATTGATGCAAAGCGCTTGACTCGGTACTCGCCTTAATCTAATGCAACAGACTTTATCCTAGTTAAACGGCCTTTTCAAGTCGTCTGTTGCCAGAAGATATTCGTTCTCTGCCTCAGCTAATCAGTTTTATGGCGAGTCATTCTATGCTTCAGCTTTATCACCAG
>NC_090733.1:6154030-6159030 GCF_036898095.1 Palaemon carinicauda | reverse complement strand
TCGTATTGCAGAGCTATCTCATCCAAAACGAAAAAGATTCCGGATGTAATTCACACTGAAAAGCGAAGAGATATCCCATAGAGTTCCATAGGAAAAATGTAGAACGTGTGACGTTAACATATTCACTGGATATAACTCAGGTGTATATATATATATATATATATATATATATATATATATATATATATATATATATATATATATATATATATATATATATATATATATATATATATAAAATTTGGTCAGTGTAACTTCTACCTTTTCTAAATTCTACTTGTTCATCTCTCAGCTTTTCATCAATCATCAATCTTTCTCTCCAGTGTCTTTAGAATAAGGCAGCTATATATTGTCATAACAACTGACGTAAGTGTGATGCCTCTGTAATTATTGCAGTCAGTGAGGTCTCCTCTTTTTGCTATTTTCGCCAACATTTCCAACACCGTTCATCAGGTTATATATATGATCCTGCTCACTGGCCGTTAAGTACATAAAAAGCCTATAAATAGTGTTTCGACCATTGATGGCATTAAGGGCGGTGACACTAACGTACATTTCCATCCCCTCCCATCTTACTTTCCCACTGCACCAAATGATTTCCATCCTAATGACCCTCAGGAGAATCTAAGATTCTATTTCTAATCATTGACGGCCAAAATGAAGCTCTACTGCCGCCCTTGATTTCCCTTGTGGCCTTTGGCTAGATGTGGTTGTTTGTTTCTTCCCGGTAATCTAACCATTAGACTTATTGCGAAAATGTGATTTCCCGAATCAGGGTTCACGAAAAATATTGTATGGTTTGTTTAACGTTATATTTCTTAACTATTTTTTCTTTAATAATTTTCATTCATCTTCATATACAGTTAATTTATCGCAAATGAATGCGCTTTTTTTGTGTTCTCGTCCTAGCTCGGTTCAGTTAATCTAATGAATATTGAGGTTTCTTTGCTTATCTTTCCCATAAATTAGTTAAAACGATACCAAACCCAGACATAAAAACTCCAGTAGATGGGTTAGTGGAGAAATGCCATCAATACATCTCACGTGATGCAATTAACACTACTTAATAGTCTTAGCAGCGTTCCTTCGGCATTTAGCTACACTTGCCTTATATCCTTCTACTCAACCACCGTTTCTGCTTTCTTCTTCCTTCTTGGTGGCCAGCCTCTCTCAATTCAACTTCTATTTCATGGGGCAGCTTCTGAATTTTCCCTCTGTTCCTCTTGGGTGCTAAATGGCCTCACAGGCCTCAGTGCTGGGCTATATAGCCCTAATTCAAAAATCCAATCTAAACAACCTAACAGTTAAATTTTATATTAACTTTGCCAGTAAGAAAATGAAATATACGATCATTAAACGATTAAAAGCATTTAGTTAAAATCAAATTTCCCCAGATATCTAATGGTCAACGCTTAGGATGATCTGGAATGCCAGATGAGAAGGTCATCAATAATTCAACAAAGTGGAAATGTCGTTAAATGCCACTGTAACCATGAAAGAGGATATCAGGACAGCGGCTTTTAGTTCCCGCTACGGAGAGGACTTAAAGTATTAAAGGTACATTACCTTTCATTAACCCACCAGGTGTATCTCGTATAAATGCACCAGTTTCAACCTTTACTAGCATTACGGCTGATCAATTTTTATCAGCATTTTGGCCTGGTATTTTATTTCTTCTTTTATTTTTTTTATGTAACAGTAATTTCTCCTAATCAAATATTATCGTTTACTTATATAAACAATTAACGATTTAGTCTCAAGATCATTATCTTTTTGAATAGGTAAAAATTGTTATGTATATTTCCTAAAGAAATTTATGTATACTCTCGGTTGTAGTAGATGTCGTAGCTCCTGCATTCTTATAACTTTGGCGATATTAGATTCAAATTACTTTGCTCTTATAATTTATATTTCTGTAAAGGTTCCTTCTTATGTCCCTTCTTCTTCTTCTTCTTTGGCCTGAGCTACAAACGAACATTATCTCTCTCTCTCTCTCTCTCTCTCTCTCTCTCTCTCTCTCTCTCTCTCTCTCTCTCTCTCTCTCTCTCTCTCTCTCATAAATTATTCCTCTTCCTTATAATGTTTAATGTATTTTTCAGCCTTACGCAATAGCACAACCCCTTGACATAATGGTTTAAATATTGTAAATCTGTCAGAACTGAAGGAAAAATATAAACAAACGTTAAACCTTGGTTTAGTCTAGTTGCGTAATGGATGCCATAAGGGGATATTCTTCTTTTCCCCCTTTCCTGTGTTTGTCATTGATTGTCCCACATTGTTAGTTTATGTTTATTTGTGTACTTTTAATTCTGCATTTTGCCTTTACAGTGGTGCTGTTTTTTAATGTTTTTATTTTTCTCTTCTTTGGTTCATTTTACTGAGGTAAGGCGTCTCAGGTATATAGTAATACAGTACTTCTACTGCTACTACTCTCTTAAGTTTGCAACAATATCATGACTTATAAACTGTCAATCCCATCATACTATTAGGGACTAGTGCTTGTTTGAGAGTTTAGAGACTGTATTTGTTATTAAGTCTAACCGTTTACCTAAGTATATCAATTATCCTTCCATAAACCTTGCTTTCATAAAACTATCTTGTCTTCTTTGTTGTTTTTAGTCGTCCTCTAAAGACCTGCTGAATGAGAAAGTTCTGAATTATAAGATAAGAGTAAGTTTAATCACATTAAAGAAAACATGATCGTAATTGATTATATCTTTTAAGTTTTCGTCAAGCTTCATTCATCATAATAGTAGTATTGTCTTATTTATTTCCATATTATCTATATATATCTATATATATATATATATATATATATATATATATATATATATATATATATATATATATATATATATATATCTATATATATATATATACATATATATATATATATATACATATTCTTACGAAGCTGGTCTTACATGAGAGTAAATATTTTATTCATGTATTTTATTTGTGAATTCAAGAGATCTATAGCAAGCTTGTAAAGTATAAAATGAATTCCACTCACGTAGAATTAAGTAAACTATGTACGGTAGGTAAGACTGTCGTCATTCTTTTCAATGTATTTTCCTTCAGCTTTGAATATGTAAATTTACGTCATTTTGAAGAAATAACTTTTTATTTCACATAATTTTGTAACAAAGTCTTATATAAGATCATTTAGGTATGCTGTATGACACACACGAGGTAGCAAGAGGGATTATGTAATGTATTCTTTTTTACGTGGTTAGAAGTTCGATTACCAATATTTGTTTCAGTACTTTGCTTGCATCCCCTGACTATGAACAATAGTTAGAGGTTGGTTTTAGAATAGTTCATATTAATGTAAGATAATCACCCAGTTTTGTTTGGAGTGTAATATAAAGAGAACTTTGGCTATTCAGCGATCATATATATTACCGTCTGGTCGTTGCATGATATTTTCAGAGCTCGGAATATTTCTAGTATGTGTCAGACTTATGTTTAATAGACCAGGTGAGTTTTGGAGCTTGGGAATTTACGTAATTCACTCAAAACCATCCAGAATCAAATGGTAGCCTATTGCAACATCCAAAGGACTAGCGAAGTAAGGCGAGCCTTCCTGGATGGATCAAGATCTGCAAAGTGGTATATTAAAGCTACAAATATACTACCACACCCAATTGCAAGGAAAACACCACGCCAGGACGCTGTCATCATCTGTAGACTGCGACTGGGATATCTATGCTGCTGGTAAATCATCCTAAACAACGATGCAGACCCAGCAACACAGCACAGACCAACACGACTGTGCAATTACTGTAATCTAGATACAGAAGAACCGCTACAGCACTACCTACAGCACTGTCAAGAAACTAGCCTACTTCGACAGGATCTCAACCCAAATAATCCTGCAACTGCAACAGCAATTGTCAAACACATAATTGCAAATGTTGATGCCCTCTCAGCCTTTCTCCGCAGCTACCCTCCACCTAGATAACGTAACAACTGCACCAGTTTGCCATCTTAAAAACCCCTTCAACTTCTCTGCTGAGATCAGAACGATCATTGGCGGCGGAGGGCAATAACTTGTACTCCTTATAAGGAGAAAGTTTTGCGCTCCTGTCCCTCCTCTCAACGATGGGAGGGAGTGCAGAGCCGTTGGTGGTTTTTCTGGTTTTCAGCACCTCTTCCACTTGCAATCTCTCTTTTCAGTTCAGGTATTCCCTCTAATCATTAATACCCAGACTGTCTCAATAATCACTATTACAAGTAAATCTTTATTTTATTTTATTTTTCTATTATTACAGGTACAGGAATATTTCATTCCACCCTTTTCCTACCATTCAAGCAGCTACTATTCTCTTCTTTCAGCTCTCTCCTACATAGCTGAATTCTCATACTATACATCTGCCTAATAACTTAGGCTTAAACCACTATGAAGTTTTCATACTTCACTTATATCAATATCTTCAACTAAAAACTCCCCAATTCCTTCCCGAGCCCTCCCACTTATCGGGACTTATTACCATAACTTTTTTTCTCTAACTAAAGACTGGAGCCAGTGGGCTCCTGGGAAGGATATCCCCTTCCTACAGTCACCTTCTTCACTCTCTAAACAGGCTTATCCTTGCCTGTTACCATCCTCAAACCCAAAAACCTAACCCCAGTATCCTTAAATAAAAGTTGCAAAATACCCCATACCCCAATTACCTAACCCAAAAATCCTACCAAAACACCTACGGGCTGCAAGATTGCAAGAGCCCGTGTCTGGCCAAAAGGGCCAGGCAATCTTCAACAACAACAACAAGTGCCGAAGGAACGCTGCTAAGACTATTAAATAGTGTTAATTGCATCACGTGAGATGTATTGATGGCATTTCTCCACTAACCCATCTACTGGAGTTTTTATGTCTGGGTTTGGTATCGTTTCAACTAATTTATGGAAAAGATAAGCAAAGAAACCTCAATATTCATTAGATTAACAGAACCGAGTTAGGACGAGAACACAAAAAATGCGCATTCATTTTCGATAAA
>NC_090733.1:6131530-6146530 GCF_036898095.1 Palaemon carinicauda | reverse complement strand
TCTCTCTCTCTCTCTCTCTCTCTCTCTCTCTCTCTCTCTCTCTCTCTCTCTCTCTCTCTCTCTCTCTCTATGTAATCCTTTTTAATTTCAATAATAGCTGAGGATTAGCCATCCATGCTTTCCTCATTTGCATTGTCCTCTCACTATCTCTAGTATTAAAAGATGGTTATTCCGCACATTAAACACAAACCTGTAAGTCTATTGATGTTAGAAATATGTCAATGCATGTAGACTGATATGCAGCGATGCATATAACTTGGAAATGTTTCCCAAGTAGGATGTTTTTTTGGCATTTGTATATAGGTGAAATTATAACGACTAATACAGCCTGAAATAAAAGGCAAGAACACCATTTTGATTTAACAAGGGAAGAACTGTTTTGTGTAACGAGGTTTTTTCCTCTACTTGTTAGAATTTATTTACAATTGAGGCCTCTTCCTAAATATCGTCTAATGGTGGCTTAGAACTAAGTGGATATTTAGTTGCTTCTTATTTTAAATCAGCGGATTCTGTTTTTTATGTACTTTTATTTCCTTTGCTTGATCAGCTATGGATATTCTGCTTCCTAGAAACTTGTTTAATGTCGTTTAGAGAAAATGATGTATAAAAGGATTTCAAGAAAAAGGATTGGTGAAGAGACAGCTTGAGCCGTAGCTACTCAAAGGATTTTTGATAATTTCTAGGCAGTTGTAAAGAGACCTGTTTGCTGCTTTCCTTTACCTTTGACTTTAAAATGCTGAACTTGGTAGTACCGTAACTCTCATGATAGAACTACTATGCATTTCAGGGCCGTGTCTAATTGATTTCCATTGATAAAATCCTACCAAAACATCGGATATGGGTTACATTTTGGAAATAGGTATTTGAAGCCACAGCTTAATTGGCAAAAATATGCAGTAATGTCTAATGTGAATAATAAAGGCACTTACCAGAATAAATATAAGAAATTGAAAGGGTAACTTAGTTAAATTTAGACGCACCTAGAGCGTAATACCTAGTAAACTTTCCATTCACAATAGTAAACACGTTGATAACAGGAGGAGGACAGTAGAGCATTTATACGTCAAAACCAATCTGTTCTACGTGACTGATGTCTGGTGATTCACTTATGGCAGGCCTGGAAAATTTTCCTCGTGGCTGCAAGACTGCTTTCTTGCTGCGTGTTTTTGCAGTATGTAATAATCAAAAGAATCGCTTGCGTCATATGATTAATATTAACAGGTAAGTGGATAACAGATCATGCACAAACACCAAATGATTCAGACAAGAAGCGTAAATCAAATTATATAGGGGTCATACTTGAATGACGAGTTTGGAAAAAAAATGAGATATAAAGATATTTTGTTTATATTAATGTAATTCTAAATTTTCACAATAGTAGGAAAACTTTAAAACTTTAAAACCTTAAAACTTAAAAACTATGTTTTGTATTAGATCACTACCTCACCTCAAGCAGTGTACCGCAACACCATCTTGTTATTGCCTGGGGTATGGGTACCGCACCACTCCGGTGTGCGAGGTGGTTGTTAAAAGAGATGCAGGGTAAATGCAAGTAATTTTTATTCATCAGATAACAAAACTAAAACAAACTAATACATGCAAAGGAAAGGTAAAACAACTTCTGTTATCAGGGCAGGAGGAGCGAGCGATGAATAAAAATACAGTAACATAACACTGTACAAGCCTGTATGGAGCCCCCTAAAAAGACATTCATGATAAATAGGGGGCATTGCTCTTGAGAGAAGCATCATAGGCAGGTCATCATACAGATATATGCATGTTTTAGGTGGTCAATTGAGACCCGGTCTTCTTTACCCTAAAGGTTAAATAAGAAAGCCTTCGGTGTGCTCAGGAAAATTTGCATTGCCAAGTGCAAATCTGTCCCGTATGTGTAGCTTCACTGTGGCTTGTAAGTCTTGCGGCATAGAGTAAATTTCCCTCAATATGATTTAGACGATGGAGATTGTCGGAACAGGTTGCAGACGGGAAAAATTCGGCAGGGATGACAAACAGGTCACCAAACACCATTTCAGCTTCTGAGACATCCAACACATCATTAGGAGTGGTATTTAGTCCCAGGAGGACCTAGAGAGGCTGAGTAAACCAGTTAGAGTCATTGCAGCAGGACATCAAAGCTTGTTTAAGGGTGCGATGACAACGCTTAATTATTCTTTTGGCTGTGGAATGATAGACGGTTGTCTGATGTACGGTGATGCCAAGAAGATTTGCCAATGATATCCATAATTGAGAGGTGGAAGTGGTACCCTTGTCAGAGGTAATATGCTCTGGGATACCAAATCTCATTATCCACCTTGAGAGTAAGACAGATTAACATGAAGTGTATGACACAGTTTGTATGGGAAATCTTTCAGGCCAACAAGTGTTTCTGTCAATGACGATAGGCAGGTAACAATGTCCTTGTGATGAGAGTAGGGGACCTACTACATAGACATGAATGTGGGCAAAACGACGAAGAGGTTGAGAGGTGCCCACTCTTGAATCCGGGTGTCGCGGTACTTTTGAAATTTGGCATGAAGAATAGGTGTAGACCCAATCCTTAGCATCCTTAGTAATGCTGTGCCAAATGAACTTCATCTTCAGTAGCTGTGCAGTAGCTGTGCACATGGGAGTAGGTATCAATGGTCATGGTCTGCCAGTAATGATATCATAGGGGAGGATGGCATTGGAGACATTCAGGTCAACGTCTTCCTACTGGAGGGATGTGCAGGATGTCCTATTGACTCGGTATTCTGGATCTTTTTGTTGGGCTTCTTCTAGGGCGTTGTAATCCAATTCCATGTAAATGGAGGCCAATATGTTTCTTGACAGGGCATTGGCAAGAAGATTCATTTTATTAGGAACATGTTGAAGGGTATAGTTACATTCAGCCACTGTGGAGGGGTATCGGAATTGACGGGCAAACCATGAATCGAACTACCAAGTGAAGGCATGCACCAGAAGCATGGGTTTGTTTGAATGATGAGTGGCGAAATTGACAGACAGCCAAATGTACCGCTAGCAATTCTTGGTCAAAGGTAGAGTATCCGTATTTTGCCCAGGATGGTTTTCTACTGAAGAAGGCCAATGGTCGGGGTGAGCCATTGATCATCTGCTCGAGTATTGCACCAATAGTGTCATTGCTGGCATTGGTGAAAAGCATCAGTGCTGGATAGGGCATCCTTTGTGTTGCAGAAGGCCGCTTCTTAAAGGGGAACTCACTTCAAGTCTTTTAGCTTACCCTTGAGGAATGCATAGTGAGGGGCAAGAGTGGCGGTGATGGCTGGCAGGAACCGTTGATAATATCTTATAATGACCAAGGGCGTTCTGAGTGGCTGCTACCTTCTCTGGGAGGGGATGGACACCTTCAGTAGCAATGCGGTGCCCTAAGAATGAGACGCTTGTCGCACCAGACTTAAAGACCAGTCTGTTGTCGGCGGTCCAACGATGCAGAGGTGACAGATGTGTTCCTCTTTAGAGGCAGAATACACAAGTATGTATTCCACATAGCATACACAGTGGCTCCAACCACACGAAGACCAAAACAGTAGTGATTGAAGGAGTATGTATTAAAGGGGCTGGTGATCGGGGTCTTAAAATTGTCTTCTGGGTTCAAGGGGCAACTGATAATACCACTTCAAAAGGTTGAACTGAGAGAAAACCTTCACTTTATGCAAGTAGGAGGTAACGTTTATGATGCTTGGGAGGGGGCAGTGATTCAGCTCTGCCATGATGCTTGGACATCTACAACCCCCAAAAGGGCGAAGGGAGCCATTCTCCTTCAGGACAATGAGTAAGGGTGACGATCATGGTCTTGAAGCCTTTTAGCAAAGTCCCATTTCTTCCATTTCTGTGAATGTTTGTTTAGCGGCTTCTAAACCATCTGGGGCCAGACACCGGAATCTGGTGAACACTAGGGGCCACGTCATTTTGATAGGGTGATAAATGCCAAGCTGGCGGGAACCACGTGTGTTTGACAAAGTTAGGACAGGCAACTTTCATGTACAATGTGAGGGGCATCCATATGTACGCTGATGTGGGGTGCTACGTTGCAGGGGGTGGGTTGAAGACGTCTTGACGAGTATGAGTCTGCGTTGACTAATCGTTGATGCCCAAAATCAACCAGGAAGTAGAAATGTGTGAGGAAATCTGCACCAAGTAACGACAATGTCACGTCGGCAACAAGGAATTTCCATTGTTATTTAGCGCTCCTAAACGATAGTGTGAATGTCTCGTACCCAGGGGGCGAAATTTTTTTTCCCAAACGATACTGCAATATGGGGCGGGGCTTTGGAAGCAGAAAACAGATTTAGAGGGTAAACTCCTCTATTACGGCGCCGTTCTCATTTGATGGGTAACTGCTTCATTTACGTTGTGATCTGAAATTCTTATATATAGACAGCTTGACAATAATAATAGTAATAGTAATAATATTTATAATAATGATAATAATAATAATAGTAATAATTAGAATAATATTAATAATTATATATATATATATATATATATATATATATATATATATATATATATATATATATATATATATATAAATACACGCACACGTATATATTATACACACAGAGACACACACACACCCACACACACACACACACATATATATATATATATATATATATATATATATATATATATATATATATATATATATATATATATATATATATAATGATCTAACATAGAGTGGGAAAATATGCCCTTAATTGAAGTTTTAAAACCAAATGATACTATCATTGGTTAATTTTCAAGAGTGTGCTTGTGTTAGCAATGATATCCCTAACAGTTTCATAATCGATTTGTGCCAATAGCCTACCTTTTCAATGCAAATAGTCATCATTGCTTCTATATTCTCCGCAATAAGTGAAGTTTGTGGAATATTTATAATATAGAAAACGAGTGATGTCACAAAACGACTTTTACTAACTGCATAGTTGTGTAACTGCATTCACAAGGATTGCAAATACAGGTATCTATGACTACTTTTTATGATAGAAATGAAAGAAAATAATAATAATAATAAAAATAATAATAATAATAAAAATAATAATAATAATAATAATAATAATAATAATTATATTCAAAAACATTATTTTATTGACACAGAAAAACAATTACATCATTCATATATACGTACTGAACATACCACATCATGAACATTACATAATTCATGATAATGAATTATCCATATTAAACTACCACTTAGAAGATTTATTTTGACCAGTTTTCTCATTATTGGCAACACACTGACTTAGGGAGTGAGGAGCTTTTCTTGGTCTCTTATTTAGCATTATTTGACTTCTGTCTGCTATCGTAGGCTTTTTCAATTCAATGTTGGAAGTGTCTTTGAACTTACGTCCGGAATGAAGACATATCCTCCCCCCAAGTATAGTTGATCGACGACTAACTGCAGCAGGTTGAACTTTGATTGCTGTTCCCTTTTTTTCGACACAATTTACTTTTCTTTGAATTAGGCAAAGCCAATGATGCACCTGTGTACTTCCCAAAGGTTTTCAGGGCACCCGCAAGAGCAGAATTTGTTTTTATACAGTTGAACTGTTTTATATATATTTCAACTAGCTCAGTCAATTCATCGGGGTTTTTTCTCAGCATTTCTATGAGATGTGTGGTACAATTTTGAACTGCAGCTTCCAGTGAAGCAAGTTTATCAGCACTAGCATTGGTGGTGTCGTCCTTCTCAACATCAAGATGATTGTCGCTCCCTTCATTGGACTGATTTTGCTGTAGTTTCTGAGCATTCAGAGATTCAGAAGGAAAACTACTGCTACTTTCCATCAGTTCAACAGACGACTCTGTGGATTTTAATGCATCGCCACCGTTGTTCATGTACTCTGCTGTCACATCTATTGGCATTCCAGCAATAGGCAGGGGTGTGAACCATCCTGGACGAACATTCTTTTGTCCAGTAGCAAGGAAAAGTAAGTGTTCACGTTGGTGTGGATCCCTCAGGGGAAGAAAATTTAGTGATGATTCACCAAAATGTTTTACAATAGCATACTGGTGCTTGCATGGGGCACCATTCCTCCCAGCCACGCATGTGCAAGTCGATATTGAAGTATCAACATAGTATAATATGTCATGTTTTGATTGGCTTTTCACTTCATAACTGTGGGCACCAATCTTCGTGGTACTATCTTTTTGGATTGATGATCCTCCTGGGAGAAATCTCTTGGAAATAGTGACATCCACACGCCCATTGGCAAGGTCTGTCAGGCGACGTTCATAATAAGATGGTAGTCGTGTGACCAAGAAGTCCAGTAATTGCACAATATTGTATGCACGGACACGTTCAAAAATTTGATCTTTGAGAATCCTCATGGCTGCTTCTGCATAACTGTTAGTATTGTTCCCACGGACAAATAAGTCATGCCGGTAACACACAGCCCATGCCTGACGACGGTCATACAGCTTCTTGCAGTGGGCCAAATAGTTTGGGTACAGGCATGCTATGCTATTAGCCTGTAGCTCAGCATAAGCCTCCTCAAGAGCTTGAATACTATCGGCAAATGTCATTTTCTTCACAAGTAACAGCAACTGAGGACGATGATCCTTTCTGATATTGTTCTTCCCTTCCCACAGGAACCTCCAAACTGCCTGAAGCAAGTGAAAAACACAGAGAATCAATGTTGCCTCAGGAAAGACATTATGAAGACTGCCTTTCTGCCTCACTGTCATCAGACAAGAACACCACAGGTCCAGTCGAACCTCGACCAAAAAATGCATCTTTCGGTATAATCTCTAGATAAAGCTTTAAAGCATGAGTTATGCAATCCCGTGACTCAGATGTGACAATGAGACAACCAAGAGGCAAGCCGCCTGCTGCACTGTGGGTCAACATCATGAAGATTCGACAATCGTATCTATCCATACCTCCTGATGCATCGATAAACACAAGTTCCCTACTGTAGTCATGATACTGGTGCACACGTTTCATTAGTGGTGCACAAAGAGCAATTGCAATCTTGCCATCTATGTCTTTTATTTTACCACAAACCTCTCCTTGCTCACTATTGTAACTTGCTATGGCTGATTCCAAATCTTGCTGCATCTTCTGCCCACTTGCAGCACCATAGGCTTTGTCAAATATCTTCCTGTACAGTCTGAAATAGATTAGGAGTATTTATTAGCAAATCAGATAAAAATAACATGTAATTTTTTTTTTCATTTTACTTTACAATTTTTTTTACAGTACACCCTTACACACCTAAATTGAAATAACTGAACTTCAAATAAAAAAACTGGATTTTAATTCAAAATAACTGAACTTCAGTTTTTAACAACTTTATCATCAATGCACAGATGACTGAGGTCTTTAATCTTCTGTGTATTAATCTTACCTGTGACAGAACTGCATATCAGGACAATTGGCACGATCTGCAGCTTCATAAACGTAATCGTTTTCATGCTGTAGTTGCATATCCAATTTATGTGTATTCAGTGCAGATGCAGGAGAATGGCCTTTGGCATATAGCTTTGTAAAGATCTCAATGGTCTTCTCACTAACGTCTCGATGCTTAAGGGTATCTGCACTATTGATCATATGGTTATGAATGTGTTTGATCTTGACCACAGTTGGATAAGTCGGCAGGTGAAGGTCTTTATTTTTGGCTCTAAAATGGACAAGTCATAGATTTCAATTAAATGAAAAACTAAAGCAATATGTCTAAAAATTTTATGTTTTAATCAAAATTAAGTACATTACTTTTCATACTGGATATAAATGATATATGTTTTTTGTTTTTTCCTAAAAGCAAGGTCGTTGCATATGCAGCTGATGCTACACTCCCTGCCTCAATTCTATCTCCTGAATGTAGATCTGAGGTTGCTGAATCCCTTAATAGAGATCTAGCCAAAATTAGTGCATGGTACAAATTATGGGGCATGAAGTTGAACTTTAACAATACTCAAAGTATGATTGTAAGTAGGTCAAGGAGAATTGGGTCCTCGACATCAAGATCTCAGCATTGATAATGTTTCTTTTAACTCTATACAGCTCATTTAAAATTTTAGGTGTGATTCATGATTGAAAATTTGCCTTCGAGAAACATTCTGTTTCTTCAATTACACAAAAATTTGGCCTACCGAGAAAGTCTTTTAAGATATTTGGTAGCAATTGGTAGAAATGTTTTAATTCTTTCATTCTACGTTGTTTCTCTTGTCTGGTTTTCAACTGCTGAATCTCAGCTTACTTTCTTGAACAAAAACTTGCTGTCTATTAAATTTCTTATTCTTGATCTGGTTATTTATCTTTGGCATCGCCGTTCAATTAGTTTTTTCTGTATGTTGCATAAAATTTTTCATAATTCTGGCCATCCTTTGTAATGAAATCTTCTTATACTGTACCATGCTGTTCGTAATACTTGGCATGCAGTTAGTTCTAATAGTCAGGCCTTCTCCATCATGAGGTTCAATACTACACAGTATTTTAAAGTTTTATTTCAGCTGTGACAAGAGTCTCTCTCATAGGTTATATATGATATTTCTATTTTAACTTTCACCCTGATCGTTAGATATGTTATATTCTGTATTTATTAATACTCATAAAATGTATTTATTTCCTTTCCTCACCGTGTTATTTATTTTTCCCTGTTGGAGCCCTTGGGTTTACAATATCCTGCTTTTCCAATTAAGATTGTATTTTAGCTGGTAATAATAATAATATTTGCACTATGTACCCTTATCAGGGAGACTATTCCAGGTATCCACTAATCTATTACCAAACCAGTTTTACCTGTCTCTTCTAAAACAAAATTTCCAATTCACATCCGTTGCCTCTAGTTCATTCTTGACAAGTTATTTCTAAAATTATGCTTATACCGCCCTTGAACCATTTGGATACCTAATTGATGTCCCCTCGATTTCGACATCTTTCCAATGAGTCTATGTAAAGTCTCTTTAATCAACTCTCATATGGAATATTCCTTTTATTACTAATTTTTATTGTTGTCATTCTTTTTACTCTCTCGAAAAAGTCAACATCCATCTTTAAGTAAGGTGATTAAACGATACTAGAAGGGTTTCCCTAATGTTATCATATTCCTGATATTTAGTAATTGAATGAGAATTCTGGTTATTTGGGATATTACCTGATTGGACTTTCGAAGATCTAACATGACCACACCTGACATCTTCTACCTGGGTAACTCTGAGTTGACCTGGGGTAATCTGACCTAACGTCTTATAACTGGGTTATCCTACTACACAGGTGCATGGGTGATCTCTATCCAAGCCTCCCTATAGACGAATTAGTGAAACTTACCTACTGAATTTTCCAGGTATCCTTTTAACAGTCAAATTAAGGTTTGCTGGACAATTTGTGTTCTTAGGTGAAGTTTTCTGATTGGCTGTCAATGAACGTGGTAATGTCTTGTGCTGACATCGATAAAAGATTTTGAAAAGGATGGCCAAACCACTGATAGGTTTTGTTGCTGCTACACGAAGAGTTATCATACTAATCTGTTGGTAGTGGTTGATCCAACGTCTAGCATTTTCTTCGGTACAAATAGCTATTCTGAACTCCGCGTCGTATCCTTGTTCCACGACTTGATACTTGCAAATGTGGTAATCATACCCAGGTGGTAAGGAATCCTGCAACCAGCAGGTAGAGTACGATTGTTAATAGCCATTATTTAATAAAAGTGTTACTTAAGATATGCATTCGAATATGTCAAAAACAAAGCCCTGCGATTGTCACTGAATGTAAGAAAAGATATCATATATAACTTCATCCCTTGAAGCATCTGATATAATTGGCATTCAGTAGGGTGTAAAATAAAGTAAGCTATAATGGCAATTATACATTAAACAAGTTACGAATACTTACATAAAGTTCTCGGTAATTTATTTCGGAAATAATTTCCGTTCCTTCTTTTGAACAGTCAAAATTACACTGTTTTGTCGACGTATCCATAGCTGATGACTTACAAATTTAGAAAAAAACACATTGCAAAGTTGACAATTTTTTACAATTCTTATTCATCGATAAGGCTAGGTTACTGTAACAATGAAAGCATAATTAGATATAAATCTTGAGATTGATAGTATAGATCTGAATTATGTGATATCTGGGTTAATGAAATAATCTTCTTAAATATAATTATAATAATAAGTACTACTTTTATTTTTATCATAAAAAGTAGTCATAGATACCTGTATTTGCAATCCTTGTGAATGCAGTTACACAACTATGCAGTTAGTAAAAGTCGTTTTGTGACATCACTCGTTTTCTATATTATAAATATTCCACAAACTTCACTTATTGCGGAGAATATGGAAGCAATGATGACTATTTGCATTGAAAAGGTAGGCTATTGGCACAAATCGATTATGAAACTGTTAGGGATATCATTGCTAACACAAGCACACTCTTGAAAATTAACCAATGATAGTATCATTTGGTTTTAAAACTTCAATTAAGGGCATATTTTCCCACTCTATGTTAGATCATTATATATATATATATATATATATATATATATATATATATATATATATATATATATACATATATATATATATATATATATATATATATATATATATATATATATATATACATACATATATATATGTGTGTGGGTCTCTGTGTGTATAATATATACGTGTGCGTGTATTTATATATATATATATATATATATATATATATATATATATATATATATATATATATATATATATATATATATATATATATGTATATATACATATATATATATATATATATATATATATATATATAATTATTAATATTATTATAATTATTACTATTATTATTATTATCATTATCATAAATATTATTACTATTACTATTATTATTGTCAAGCTGTCTATATATAAGAATTTCAGATCACAACGTAAATGAAGCAGTTACCCATCAAATGAGAACGGCGCCGTAATAGAGGAGTTTACCCTCTAAATCTGTTTTCTGCTCCCAAAGCCCCGCCCCTTATTGCAGTATCGTTTGGGAAAAAAAATTTCGCACCCAGGGGTGCAAATCTCAGATCCGTTGGCAGCCACCAAGCGTATGTAAGCAGTCTTAGAATGACCATGTCATGTCCTGGAGATTGACCTTTTTAGAGCACCGGTGTTTGCCAAAATCGGCACACTAGTACATGCATCAGGTAAAAATAAAAGATTTTTGACAGGGGTTGCCACTGCTACAAGCAATGGCTCACTTATATGTTTTTTGGCCCCTGATAACAATCTGCACATTTCTTCACAGCAGCCCTGAATCCAGAGTGGTACTAACAGAACTGCAACTGATGACTAATAAGTTATCGGGTGGGTGTCTATGTCTTACCGCATTTACGTCAGTTTTGGTCAGTGTTGATTAGTTGTCCTGTTTGTCAAGAGTAGACGCATTAATATAGGTCTTGAAGGTGGTGAAGTGGCTTTCCATAAGGACGTCGACTTTGGTCATCAGGGATGGCGGTGTGAACAGGTCCGGGTAAGCGTCATACCCAAAGTGCATGAAGTAGGTTCACTTGACAAGGAGAGCTGATTGTGGGAGGTTGCAAGCGAGCAACACTGGTCCTTTCACCGGGGATGAGCAAAGCTTTTTGATTCCCCAACGGCTGTTAAGAGAGCCGGAAAAGCTTGGCTATATGAGCGGCAGGCGAGGATGAGTACTGCTCCTGAGGGCATCATACGATATTGGGGAATCCTCTTTATCCTATTGCCAGTCAAAGATTCCAGGGAAAGTGTCCCCAGAGCTTACTGCAAGGACATAGACTGCATTCTTGCTTAAGCGAATCACACACTTGATGCAAAACTGAACTTCAGCGTGCTGGAACTAAGCGAACACTTCCCTGATGGCAAAGGGTGGCAGTTTCAATGATGCAGTATGTGCCGCAGTCAGGATTGGTGGGCAGCATCGTAACAATGTAGGGTGCAATGGTGGACAGAAAAAAGGCGGTGAGTAGCTGATAACTCCAAGGGTCACCAATGTGCGAGGTGGTTGTTGACAGAAAGCAATAACATTACAGTGTATGAAACACGTGCAGCACACCAAACACAACTAGCTTGAAGGTTGTATGCAAGAATCTCCTATGAACATTTGAAATAATATATAAGAATTATTTCACAATATGGGCACACTCGATTAGCGGGAAGCCTCAAACCTCTGCAGTTGCCGCGAAGTGACGAAACTTGAAATATTGATGAGGTTTTGAGCGTCTTCACTTAAGACCATGCCATTTTCCATCAGTTCTTGAAGGAACTAAAAGGAGATGCATTCAGTAGGTCCTTTCCAGCCATGGCTACTGAAGAATTTATTGGATAAATATTCTGGAATAGAGCAACGTGAGATCCTCATAATTCACTACACAAAATTAGCAGTAAAAACCTACATTAGGTAGATATAAGCGATAAATGGTGTGTGTACCTTTTTCCTGTATTGAAATGTACTATAAATCATCACCATTTATTGCCTTTTAAAAGAGAGAGAGAGAGAGAGAGAGAGAGAGAGAGAGAGAGAGAGAGAGAGAGAGAGAGAGAGAGAGAGAGAGAGAGAGAGAGAGAGATTTTTCCAACCAAGAGGCCGGAAAGATAACCACGGAAAATTTGAAAGTAAAATGAGAATCATTTGTATATATGTTTAAACAATATGTTTTATGCAAATATTATTGAATTCTTAAAGTAAAAGGAGGAATTAATTTATATTGCCTTGTAAGGTTAGATGATTTTGCCATGGAACTTCCAAGTACAATGAAATAATTAGACAGGGCTTTCCTGAAATTTAAACCACTGCTTAATAGCACACCTGGTGTGGTGTACAGGGCTGTTCGCTTTGTATCATCTCTCCAGGTATAGGTAAAAAAAATAAAGTTTTGTCCCTCCTTATCTAAAACATAATTCTGTATTATGCGTATTATGCTTCTCATCCAGTGATCCAATACAGTTAGAAAAATTCCATCTTTTGTAAATAAAGAATTCTAGAGTTGTAACACAAACTTCCTTAGTCGGATACAGTAAATATTTATTGGTTAAAGCCTTGCAAATAAAATAGTGAGTTTCCTTTACGTATTCTAAAATAGTACTTCTACCACGACGAAAACGCAAAGCCAAAGTTCGAGAAGATTCACCAGTAGCAAAAAGGAGAGAAAATATGTTAAGATTTTGTTTATCATAACCCTACTACTTGACATTTTTTTTAAACTTATGTAGGCCTTTGTCACATTTTGCTCTATTGATAGAACTTTTAATGTATCTTTCAGATTTTCTGTTAAAAGAAAATGAAAAAGCTAAAAACTATTATAGGAAATAAATCAAGAATTTCAAAATCCCAAATCAGGTGTTGGAACTTCGGAAATGGTTCTTAGTATTTAGCCCTATTTCACCCAGTTGTCATTTTTGAAAGACATTTATCTGCCAGAATCTAAGAGCTTAATTCTGAACCAAGGAGAAAAACACCAGAATAACTGACGATGACATACTTGCACCTGGTGATGACAATGAATCGCATGCAAGTCATGTTTCTGCATCACTCGTGTCACATACTTCTAGGTCACCCTCTTCATCTTCTCCTTGACACCGGATAAACATCTCAAGGTAATGGTTGGCAAAAAAAAATCCGCCGTCTAAAAAGTAACGAAAATCAAATCTTGATTACAGGGCAAGAAAAAAAATGAGCAACTCATTGAAACTGAAAAACAGAAGTTAGAATTCTTAAGAAAGTATCAGGATGAATTGAATAATGGAAATTTGCTTTTTTTCGAAAGAATGATACTTTACATGAAGAAACTAAACCCCACAAATACAAAATCTTTTCTTGAAAGAAATGGAAGGAATAGAACAGAACGAGAGGACAGGTGCCCATTATTGGGCGTAGTTTTGATTACCACTAAACTATTTTTTAAATAAATCTTTTTTATTAAAACCTAATACAGGCAATTATCTGTTTTTGCTTTGATGTATTTTTCAATTAATCATGATTTATATAATTTTCTCAGGAAATAGCCAAATTTGTAGTTACTGTATTTCAGCCCCCTGGACCAAAGGATTATAGTTAATATCTTTCAAACCAATCGATTTAAATGTATGATGCTTTGAAACAATTACCCACACCTTCCCATTTATTTTTTATAAAAAAAAAAAATCCATGTCCAAACATAGATCTTAAAAGCACTTTACTCTTGAATTTTAGGACATGTCAAGGCCTATCCGGTCAATATTTACGAATTCATTTGATTAGTAATTTTGGGGGCGCCTACTTATTCCTCCTACCACCCACCCACCTTTCCTCATTGTTTAAGCCTCAATTCCCCGCCTGTGTTTTCATCTTCTTTGTTTTTTGTCTGCTTACTTTCTCAATTTTCATTATGTATTTTATCATTACTGGTATTTTTTTCCAATTTCTTTTTTATTTATATCCTACATCAAAGTATTTCTCTCTCTCTCTCTCTCTCTCTCTCTCTCTCTCTCTCTCTCTCTCTCTCCTCTCTCTCTCTCTCTCTCTCTCTCCTCTCTCTCTCTCTCTTCAATACTTAATAAATAATGAATACCATGCACGTGGAGAGGGTATTCGATAACAAATGTGTACATATGAGGGATGGTTAATTCATGACAATAATTGGGCACGTGTGTTATTTAATTTCGTATAACTATGGATAATTAGACCATCGTCGTTATCGGTGTCCATGGTGATGTTGATGAGTTCTACACCTTCATGTATATTTTTCGAACAATCAGGACCTTCTCAGAACACCAGCTTTGGCTCCTGAAGCTACGATTGCAGATCTGTCCGAGTGAATCTCCATAACATTGAATGCACATGTTGCCTCATACAGCTCCACACTTGTTCGATGGTGTTTAACTCAAGATGGGCAGGTGGCAGCCGGAGGACCTCATGACCCCAACATCAGATAATTAATGCTGGTTCTTCTTGCAGATCAGTAGGAGCTCAGGGCGCAGTTCTTGTGCTGGGAATAGTATCCTGCAGCACTCCAGCCATGTCTCTACTTCTGT
>NC_090733.1:6100095-6120095 GCF_036898095.1 Palaemon carinicauda | reverse complement strand
TTCTTATAAACATTCGTATTTAGGACAACCCGTAAATGATTCTCCAGGGCACGAGACAAAATTAAAAAAAACGATAAGAATAAAATGGATATTTTAACATGTAAGAGAAATATATAGACGTGGGCAGTACATATAATAAAAATGACAGATAATACACGGACATTAAGAATAACCGCATGTGTTCTAGAGATTGCAAAAGAAGCAGGAGAAGGAAGAGAAGACGCTGGATTGGCGATCTAAGAAAGTTTGCGGGTGTGAACTGGCATAGAAAGACCATAAAAAGCCGTTTATTTGATTTTTGAGGCCTTTGTTCTTCAGTGGACCCAGGGATGGCTACTGATATATATATATATATATATATATATATGATGGTGGAATGGTTTTGGATCTCCATGATCAGCAAGCTGAGCTGAACTAGTCAGGGCCGCGCATACCAGGTTGGTTTGCTGTGAGCGATAAGACCATAGTACCCCATCTTCACTATTTAGCAGTAAAGATCATGTTGATGAAATTGACAAAACCATAGACAGGACTAAGACATGTCAGAGGCCTTTATCCTACAGCAGACTGGACTAGACTAGAAACAGCTACATGTGTGTGTATATATATATATATATATGTGTGTGTATATATATATATATATATATACATACGTATAAATATATATATATATATATACATATACATACATATATATATATATATATATATATATATAAAGAATTTCATTACATCCAAAATAAAGGATTTATGACATTTGATTCTCTTTCCCAGCTCTCTTAAAAGGCCCAAGTCTCAAAGAGGATTTCATCAGATTATTTTTCATAACTAAAAGTCAGAGGTGGATGGAAAGATGGATAAACAAACATACAGGCTTTTACTCTCTTATACATATTCTGCCAGTGTTTTAAAAATTACACCAAAATTTATTTTATAGAGAAATGCTATAGAAACCTTTTAATAGAATGTAAAAGTGCATTTTCTTTGTTTTAGAAATAACGCAAATATAATTATGAAAAACAATTCCACTACGTCGGACAAGACAAAAGAAAGATGCTCGGGTTACGTAACCAGTGTTTATGTTCCTTCAAGCGATGAAAACAGATAAAAAAAAAAAAAAATAAAACGGAAAAGGTTAGAGTTTTTATAGGTATTTCTGGAAATCTTGTTTTACCACTTGACTTTGTTTACAATAGCACGATACATCTCTTTTCCACTCGAACTGAGCTCAGATGAGCAGCTGCCTCCTGATATAAACAGATCTGTGTTTCTCACGCAACTAGGGAATTGAATGCCCACAATTCGACGGTCCTTGTTAGCAACTTATTCCTTGTACTCAGGTCTAAAAGAGAGAGAGAGAGAGAGAGAGAGAGAGAGAGAGAGAGAGATAGTGTGGTGGCGCAAACATAACACCAAGAATATGTTCTTTCGGAAAAATATTTTCAAGAAATTTCCTCAATATATTGAATACACACCGAGAAGCAGAATGACGTAATGAATTAGACCGATGTAATAGTTCGTCCTAACATTGGGGAGTTGTAGTGGCCTATTGGAAACGTCCCTGCCAGGTCATCAGTCGGACTGGGGTGCGAGTCCGCTTAAGCTCGATAGTTTCTCTAGTGCCTGCAAACTCACCATCCTTGTGAGTAAGGGAGTTTCGGGAAACCTACAGGTCTACCTGCTGAGCCATCAGCAGCCATTGCTTGGCCCTCCCTGGTCCTAACTTAGATAGAGAGGTGGGTTGGGCTCAGGTAGTCTGTATATTATGGTCATCATTGACACAGGCCCTTGCCTCTGTCATTCATGAGTGGCCTTTAAACCTTTACTCTGAACATAATAATTTCTCTCTATTTTATTTTTCAGCAGTGCACCTTGAAAGAAACTGCTCCAAATTCTCTATAACGTAGATAGATCTGGCAAATGTCATATTCATACATTACCCTTCACTAGAATTGGGCATGGAACCCCTGCGCAAATACCTTTCACGTCATTAACCTCTTCATATAAATACCAAAAAGTGTAACTACCTTGAAAGTGTATTCTACCGGGGCCTCTTCATACGCCATAAGGTTGTGTCTATATATATATATATATATATATGTGTGTGTGTGTGTGTGTGTGTGTGTGTGTGTTTTTTTTACATTGCATATTGCTTTATACGGCGGTGAGGTAAAGACAGTGGGCCACACTGATTGAATTTTATGGATCAGTAGACCATCTCATAGATAAGCAAGACTGTGTACTCAGAGGACGTACTATAAGGTAGAGAATTCTTGTAGTCGTATCCGAAAGTAATTACACAGGACAAATGGAGAGCTTATACCTTCTGTCACACCTTGTTAAAAATTGTTTTATTTTTAGAAATAAAAAGTAATTGCAGCTTAAATCCTGTTCATAGCCGTTTTAAATTATATACAATTTTGGTACATTGCTTTGCTCAAGAAAACGAACACTCTTAGGATCTGCAACCGAACCATTGTTTGAATCACGCGACCCCGATTCCCCCGTAATATTACATTTAAGATTCCTCGTTTTCGGAGTTTTAACCGAATTGTTTCATTGAGAATTTCTCACCCTTTGTCTTTTCACTCGAAGAACTAAAAGCTAATGCTATCCAGAGGTTATTAACAAAGGCTTAAGAAGAGAAAAATTACACCTGAAACTCCTGTTGTGCGCCAGGCGTTAGCATTCCCGGCCATCAAAAGCCAAAAGAAAATCCGGTAATCCTGTTCGTTTTACGGAGGGGTGCGAGGATAAAAACGCCCCCCCCCCCAACAACACGTTCCCCATCCCTGTAAGAGAACCATCCCCCCCTTGCTATTCATTTAACTTCTATGTAACGTCTTGATATTTCACTCTCTTTGTTGTAGAAATTGATGATTTAAGATACATCAAATGTATTTTCTTGAATTATTCGATTAACTGGGTTTGTGTTTTGATGAAGCGATATTGATATTTGTTGCTACAATAGTTATTAATTCCATCCATATAATATTGATTTATATATCATAATCTTAGTGATAAGTATTACTAATACATCATTGTTGTTGTTCTTATAATTTTTACCGATATTATTATTATTATTATTATTATTATTATTATTATTATTATTATTATTATTATTATTATTATTATCATCTGAGCTGCAAGTAGTAGTAGTAATAGTAGTAGTAGTAGTACTAGCCAAGCTACAACTCTAGTTGGAAAAGCAAGATGCTATAAGCCCAAGGGCTCCAGTAGAGAAAAATAGAGCAGTGAGGAAAGGAAATAAGGAAATAAATAAATGATGAGAATAAATTAACAATAAATCACTCTAAAAAATGTAACAACGTCAAAACAGATATGTCCTATATAAACTATAAAAAGACTCATGTCAGCCTGGTCAACATGAAAACATTTGCTCCAACTTTGAACTTTTGAAGTTCTACTGCTTCAACTACCCGATTAGGAAGATCATTCCACAACTTGGTAACAGCTGGAATAAAACTTCTAGAGTACTGGGTAGTATTCAGCCTATCACTGTTTTTAACAATTTCAATTCAAAATAAATTAAAGTTCAAGTGGCGGTGTTAGACAGAGGCTAATCTGTAACTTGACATAGTGTATTTCACAAAGAAAAGTATTACAAGTCCTTGAGCACTCTTGGGTTAATTGAAAGTCTAAACAATTATCAATTACATTCATAAGATAAGTGCTATATTCAAACATTGGTTAAATCAACTTATTCTTGGGCGGACAGACGGCCAGGGAACGAAGGAATTGTTACTTTACTTAAGAGTTTTTCTCACTTTCTAAGTACAAGACTATCAGAGTAGGGGTCTTGGCAAGCCATGTAACTACAATAAAATCTTATCTGCTCCTCGTGATATCTCTGGCCCAACTAGCTCTTAGGTCGCGGCATCGCTGAGCGTGACCCAATGGCGTCCTAAGAAGAAGACCAAATATTGTCGTGCTTGAGGAGGGATTCGTTATACCAATCCAGATACATCCGGTAGTCATTCGCTCTCCTGAGCCGTTGCAACCCCCCCCCACCCCCAAGGAATCTGCGAAAACAAGGAGGAGACAGAAAAAACCCTTCGTCTGCAGTTTGACATAGAGATAGACTCTTGTCGCCAGTGGAAGCTGAGAAAGTACACACTCCCAAGCGAGCCAGCGAACTGAGGTCATTCACATGACCTCAAAGAGATTCACAAATAAGGTGTACGTGACAAGCTTCATGATGGATAAGGCCTGGCTATTAGAATTAACTGCCTGTCTAGTATTACGAACAGGATAGAATTGTCCAGGGAGATCTGAATGTGAAGGATGGTCAGAGTTATGAAAAATCTTATGCAACATGCATAATGAACTAATTGAACGACGGTGCCAAAGATTAATATCTAGATCAGGAATAAGAAATTTAGTAGACCGTAAGTTTCTGTCCAACAAATTAAGATGAGAATCAGCAGCTGAAGAACAGACAGGAGAACAATACTTGTTTCCCGATGTACTTTCATTGCACAAACCAGAATTTTCTTATCTTGTTTTAATGTTGAATGATTGGGTTGCTGATGATAGTTTAGGTTCATAAAATATGGATGAAATCATATAAAATATAGTTCTTAAATATTTTTACCGTGGGAGACACTAGTACCTGAAGACTTGATGGAGACTTTTCTCACACAAGGTCGTGAAAAAGAATGGGTGTGGGCAAGCACTTCTCATAGTGACCCTTAATTTCTTTGTTTTGATTTTCTCTCTTAATCCTACTACCAATGACGTCACAAATATGCGCAGTACCGACGGGACGATTAGACGTCTAACCCTGTCTCTATTAATCCTGGTTTAAAGGTATATGCTGGAGACGAAACTCAGCCACACATTTTTATCTCGAAGGTCTGACATTCCTACCAGCTTAACGAATTGTCATTTTTATGAGAGGACTAACCGTGTAAGATTCGGGTGTCGTTGGAAAAAGCAATCTTATATGAGCATGGGGGGATTCAGTTAATCTGCCAATTAGCAATACTAATACCGATATCAAAGTTCAAGATGCTTGAAGAGAGAGGGGTTGAAAAAATTATTAAATCTTTTACACCAAACATGGATATATAGGGCTAAGGCATATAGACATGCATTTCAGTTTAAAATGAATAATATATTGATTAGTATAAGTTTCTTAGCGGAGAACTTATTTTAATGTTAATTAATTCAATACTTATCATGCAGTTCTTATTTTTAGGTTTTATTCAAAATCCTTGCAAGATTTCGAAAAGTGACAGAAATATTTTAAGTAACTTTTGCTATAGCATGGCTCTTATGATTAACACCGTTTTTTTGTTTGCTATATTTAGACTGCCAAATGTGGAGTTTAAGTTTTCTGTCTAAGTTATTCATAGGAAATATATCTATTTTCTAAGGAATTGTGATCTCAAATGTAAAAGATATTCTTCTTATGCTATATTAGTTGAACATAAGCAAACAAACAAAACACACACACACACACACACATATATATATATATATATATATATACTGTACATACACACACACACACACACACATATATATATATATATATATATACATAATTACACACACATATATGTATATATACATCTGTGTGCATGTGTGTTTGTGAGTGAGTGTGGATAATGTGTTTATATAAAAAAAACTTAGAATTTCTATTTCTAGGGGTTGATTATATTTTGTTTTACGTTGTTCTATGATGATTTATTTTTAGCAACAGATTCTAAGAACTCACATGCAGGTCCCTGATTTAGAGTGCCATGAAAAGAGTTCTTATTCATGATCACTGAGCATGTAGAAATAACATCATATCGTAGAAATTTAAATTATTTTATTAATATGTAAATTGAAGCCCGTAATGTATGGCTTTTTTTTTTAATTTTGAATAATTAAAACAGATATTTTCCCTAAAGAAATATGCGACTGTGTTGACGAGTGAATAGGCCTATGGTGTTTATAGCAAACGCTTGTGTGATTAAGATAAATTTCAACCTTTTGGGCTTGAGTGCGTCTTGTTCCGAAATGAGTATTCTGTCGTTATAATAAAAAAAATAACATTGCTAGTGCATGAATTCACTAGTGAAACCGCCTTTGGGCTCATGGTTCTCCACCTACGCCTTGGGTTACTAGGGGGTGAAAGCATGTCAAAACTCAACACTAGGCATTTTTATCCCTTAGATACATTATTATACTTATAGAACACTGGTAGAGGTTGTTCCTTGGTTGTATAAAACAACGTTAACGGAACCCATCAAACCCCGATATATAGGGACAAATATCCTTTGATATTCATTTACAGAAGCGGGAATAGTTAGCCTCAAGCTGTACGGTATTTTATCACTCCATTCTCCTCCTTTCTTAATTATTTTGTATATTTTTTGGTAATCAAATAGTTTTCTCTCGCTAACAGAAACCCCTCAGTAGCTTTATTCTTGCAGTGACCCAACAAGGGTCTTTTCTGTGCCATAATCGAAAAATTACAGCAAACTCTAGAAATAACATGAATTGAAAACGCGTTTTACCTTAAAAACAGTAATAACCATAAACTGTCCCCCTCACCGCCTCCCCCCCCCCCACCCCCCAACCACCAAAGCGATACCCTAGGTGAAAGCCTACATTTCCGCCATGTTTCTATAGTATAAAAAAAAAAGACGAATATATGAAAAGTAAGTCTGACTCATAGATCGCGCGATCAGACACGATAGTGAAGCTGTCCATGCTTAGTCGACCTTGATATCAAAGGCCAAGATTCTTCCCCCACCCCCACCCAACAAGCACCCAATTGCCTCCCCCCGTATCCCTCCCCCTTCCCCCTCGAGGAATTAAAGCGTTATCACGATGAAAGTTTGCTAGTGGAGTCTAATAGACTAGGGCTACACGAGACAATAGACTCCTCTCTCTCTCCTCTCTCTCTCTCCTCTCTCTCTCTCTCTCTCTTGCAGAATACCCTCCAGGATGACAGGCAAATTAAGGCTTCGAATCCTCTCCCGTGGAAGTGGAAGGCGATGAAGGCCCTCCTGCCAGAGTGTGCTTGCATGTTTGCAAGTCACGTGTTCCTACTTGGGATATGAACCGGTGGGATTATTCGTTGACTTTTGTAAGCGGTTTTGTATCTTAGTAAGTATACCAGTTGGGGAGAAGTTTGGAACAAATCCTATCGTTCACGTTTGCTTGAAATATTTTGTAAATTTAATTAACATTCAATATATTGTGATTAAAAATCTTACTATTTCGATTCACTGCTACTTCAACTGCTTTCTCTCCCCGTCTTATAATAATACTTTTGGATTAAAAATAAGGTGTTCTACAGTTTCTTATCGAACTGTAATTATTAAACAAATAATTGGCACATGTTTCCCTACACATACAAACATGAATGATACTAAATGCGTAGATTTTGATTTGATGTTATAATTCAATGTGGTTTATGTATTACTTAATTTGCTGAAAAATTAAATTTCTTAGTTTTTTTTCTTTCTTTTTTTTGAAGAACCAAAAATAGCTATTAGATTTCTTTTGCTAACAGTCATAAGAATAAAGCCAATCTATCAAGCGAGATACCATTTTCATGTGTTAATCACTAGATCATTTCACTGTGCTTTTGGGAGTTGGTATAGTTAGTTCGTTTAATCATGGTCAGATATTAATTCTTGTTTGTATCGTAAACTGAATTTCAACTGGGGAAACTGTAAAATCCAATTTGTTTATATTTCCTTGCTAATTTTAAGTTATATGTTAAAAATATTCAGTCATTTTCAAAGACTTTTCAAACCTCAAATATATATCCATTTGATATACCATAACTTACCCAAAATCTCATTAATTTCCAATCTGTATTTATTGTAATGTCATATAGTACACCATCCCACCACCCCCTCTCTCTCTCTCTCTCTCTCTCTCTCTCTCTCTCGCTCTCTCTCTCTCTCTCTCTATCTGTGCTTTTAGTCCGTTATATCTAGCCCACCCATGGTAACCGCATGTCAAGTCAAGCTTGAAGATACCGTTCAACAGTTCCATAGAGTTTTGGTGGCTCTGTGACGACGAGTCCTTTCAATGGCTACTGGAGTGAAAGATGGTGTCTACACACAACACATATACTATATTGGTGGTCCAGTGGAAAGTGTTATTGTTAGTGCCTTGTGAGTGTGGATATATATATATATATATATATATAATAGCCACGGAAGAAAATATGAAAAGACTTAATTGGAGACACTACCTTTGTCCATTGGGGTCATGTTTTTTTGTTACCAAAGCATTTTGAGCAAAACTTGTATCATTATTTTTTATTGTAAACATAATTTCATGTTTTTTTATGTAGCCCTAATGATGGCAATGAATTCTCGAAACGTGAGTTTGTGGAATAAATATGTAAATTGATCCGAGGTCTTCCTGGTGTCCTCTCCATCCTCAAGATTAAGCTTGCCAGACGCAAAATTCTTACCAATTATATATATATATATATATATATATACATATATATATATATATATACATATATATATATATATATATACACACATATATATATATATATATATATACACATACATATTTATATATATATATATATGAATATATATATTATATATATATGTATATGTATATATACTATATATATATATATATATATATATTATATATAATTATATATACATATATATATACTTTATATATATATATATATATATATAATTATATATATATATATATATATATATACATATAAATAAACATATATATATATATATATATACATATAAATAAACATATATATATATATATATATATAAATACAAAGATTCAAACAGTAAAAAGTAACCTAAACTCTAAAGGAAATAATGATGTGAATTCACTAAAAAAGTAGTATTGAAGAATTAAAATAAACTATTTTACGAACGATTACGCCATTAAAGTATATCTATCATATATGAACCAGAAAGAATTAAAAAAGCAAAAAAGAGGAAGAGAAATAAGGTAGAATAGTACGCTCTTGTGTACCATCGATCAAGAAAATTTCACTCCTTGATATTGTATGTGTCTATATATACATATACACACCCACACACACACACACAAACATACACCCTGGCATATATATATATATATATATATATAACGGATTTTGAGCAAAGCGAAAAATCTATTTTTGGGTGAGATGGCCATGTCGTCCTGATGGAAGTTCCTATTGGGTAGCTTCCTAGGGTATATTATAACTACGGCGATATTCCCAGAGAATTTACCTTAAGGTACCAGAATTCTAACTCCTGGAGCGAATATCCCTCGTGAAAGGGATATCGCGACATATCAGAGGACGTATTCTTGACACGCCACATGGCAATCTGCACCCCGAACAGAGATTACGTATGGAAGGGGTCAATTGGCAAGAAACGAAATCGGGAAAGAAAAAGGGGGAGCCGCTCCCAAGGCTCCCTATTCTCCCGTTTCGTGAGCATGCCTGGCGCCAATCCTGGCACCATCTGTATTCCTTGTAGCGTACACGAGATGGTACAGATACTGTATATAGGGAGGGGTCCTACTGCCCTTTCATAGAAAGGGAAGGGCGGGTCCATCAGGACGACATGGCCATCTCACCCAAAAATACATTTTTCGCTTCGCTCAAAATCCGTTTTTTGGGCTCAAGCCATGTCGTCCTGATGGAAGTATACCAGAGCATTACTGTATCTGTGGATTCTCAGAACGTGCCGTACTCCCCGGGGGTAATTTTTCCCCGGTCGACTAGACCTACATACCTAAGATGTTACCGTTATACATCTTTTCAACTAACTATAAACCATGTTAGAGCTTCCTGCCCCCTACAGGGAAGAGTCCTACTAGACTCTGGACAAGTCTCGAAGAGTACATATACCTATGTTTGAATACCAGGCAAGCTAATATAGCGGTCTCACCCTATATTAAGTAAAGCATAGTTTGTAAAGAACCACTGAGTCAATATGAAATATCGACCAGTTCTCCGCACAATACTTGTATTGGACAAAGGTTTATATCCGCATAGGAGGAAACTTGTAAAACCACCACCGTCCCCTTATGGGACGGAGTCCTCCCGTTAAGGGAAAGCATAAACCAATGCAACATAGCTTGCATTAAGGAACAATTCTATTAGAATTATCCCAGATAAGGTACATAGAATGAATGCTCAATTATACCAATAAATTGACACAGGTGAAGGAGACGCAAGTTTCCCAAGAACAAGTTTATTGACAGACAAAAACTAGACAGGTTAACAACAATATATATATATATATATATATATATATATATATATACATAAGAAGAGGATAACGCAAAACTTTAAGCATAAGTATGATAGTAAACAGAACTTGTTTATCTGAAAGAAAAAACATTAGATGCCAATTTTAACATACCGAGGTATCAAAGTCATAAGATTCTGTATTACAAATCAATCACATTAGCGTTAGAAACGCTCGGCACATATGTCTGCACTTATGCTAGGTTCACCTTTGGAAATGGAACAGTCTACGTGGGCAACTCAGTGCCCTCACTTAGTTTGTAGTACATTATGTAACTACACACTCACCCTGGAATTAATCGTCCCAATTAAAACCACTGTTCTTCGCAGAGTTAAACGGTAGGGTTAACGACGTGACCCACTGCTACCACAGATCTCTTTAGTTCCTCTACTTGCTTCGCATAGTGGCGAAAGAACACTCTGGAAGACTTCCAGCCAGTGTATGAATGGAGATGTTCAAAATCTATACAATTAAAGAAATTTAAGGATGAGGCAACTTTCCTCGGATCGTGACCTGTGGGTGTACTGTCAGGATCCGCTCTGCGAATAAAATATGTGATTTTCGCTCTGAGTTGATTCAGAGATAAAGTTGAGCCTGATGTTTCTCCCCTGAATAGTTGACCACCCTTGAAGTCTGAAGTTCTATGAAGATAGACCTTTAGGCATTCTACTGGACATAGAGATGCATCTTCTTTCAGAGGGCAGATTCTCCAGGGACCCCACCTGTTGGTGGGTAACTCATTCTTGGCGAGAAACGTAGGATCCGGAAACAGGTTCAGTTCTCCCCCATCCAGGAACTGAACACGACCTGCCACTCTCGAGAGGGCTACAATCTCACTAACCATGGCCCCGGACGCGAGTGCAAATAGGAAAATAACTTTTTGTAACTCCTCATTGCTCAACAGAGAAGCGAAATGAAGAACTTTTGTCTAAAGACCATGCATTGGGCTTTGGAGGTACTGCAGGTCTGAGCCTAGCGCAGGCTTTCGGAACTTTATTAAAGATCTCGTTACCTAGGTCAACCTGGAAGGCATATAGAATGGGTCTTGTCAAAGCAGACTTACACGCTGAAATCGTGTTAGCTGCCAACCCTTGACCAAGGAGGTGGATGAAGAAAGATAAGCAGAAGTCTGTCGAGATCTCCTGTGGATTATTCGCCTTGACAAAGGCCACCCATTTTCTCCAAGATGACTCATATTGCCTTCTATTAGATTTGCACTTATATTCCTTTAGGAAGTCTATGCTGGCTTTCGAAATCCCGAAACGCTTTCTCACCGCTAGGGAGAGAAGATCATGAGCTGTAGGGTCCGGGTTTTCTGTAATGAAGCGCAGACAGTCGACTTCTGGACTCGCTGGGTCAGAACTGGATCTGGTAGTGGTACAAACTTCAGCCGTAGTTCCAATGCCAGGGGGAACCACACGCTGTTCGGCCACTTGTGGGCCACTATTGCCGCTACCCCCTTGAAGGATCTCAGTTTGTTGAGGACCCTCAACAGAAGGTTGTGAGGAGGGAACAGATAAATCCTGGACCATCTGTTCCAGTCGAGGGACATCGCGTCCACTGCTTCCGCTAAGGGGTCCTCGTACGGGGACACGTACAGGGGCAACTTCTTGTTGTCTTTCGTCGCAAAGAGGTCTATCTGCAGTTCTGGGACTTGATTCAGAATGAAGGAGAATGATCCCACGTCTAAGGACCATTCCGACTGTCACATTGAGGACTCCTTGAAGGTGAACTGCCGACAGGTACCACTTCTTCTTTTCCGCCAATCGGAAGATGGCCAACATCACCTGGTTGAGAGGTCCAATCACCAACCTTATGTGGATCGAGTGATGCGGGGAGACTTTCTTTAAGGTAAGGAGCACTGCCAGAGCTTCTAGAAAGTTTATGTGAAAGGTCTTGAATAGCTTGGACCAAGTCCCCTGGACTTTTTTCCGATGAGAGTGACCTCCCCATCCCTCCTTCGAGGCGTCTGAGTGAATCGTCACCGACGGGGGAGGTGGCTGAAGAAGAACCGACTTCTTTAGATGTCTGGCTTGGGACCAAGGCCTGAGAAGAGTACTTAGCCGAAGCGGAACTGGTCTTCTCAGATCTCTTCGCGCGTTTGATGCATAACTTCTCCAAACTCCGGTTGCATCCTTTAGCTGTGCTCTTAGCACTGGGTCTGTCACCGAAGGAAACTGGAGAGAGCCCAGTACCCTCTCCTGTTCGCGTCTTGATATCCTTTCGGAATCTAGAAATCTCTTGACAGAACCCGCTATCTCCTTCCTTTTCTTTGCCGGGATGGAGAAACGGTGTGACAATAGGTCCCAGTGGATTCCCAGCCACTGGAACTTTTGAGATGGAGAAAGTCGAGACTTTTTTTCTGTTGATCTTGAAGCCTAGGTACTCTAGGAACTGGATCACTTGACTGGAAGCTTACAAGCATTCTGTCTCGGATGCTGCCCACACCAACCAGTCGTCCAGGTAGGCTACTACCTGAATTCCCTTTAGGCTTAATTGTTTGAGAGCTACGCTCCCAAGCTTCGTGAAAATCCTTGGGCTATGTTTAGCCCGAATGGCATGGCTCTGAAGGCGTATAGTCTTCGTTGTAGCCTGAACCCTAGGTAGGGGGAGAGTCGATGGTTGATTGGAACGTGCCAATAGGCGTCTGACAAGTCTATAGAGACGGAATATGCCCTCTTGGGCAGTAAGGTCCTTATGTGTTGCAGTGTTAGCATCTTGAATTTGCAATTCACTATGAACTTGTTGAGTGGCGACAAGTCCAGAATGACTCTGAGCTTTTCCGAGTCTTTTTTGGGAACACAAAACAGCCTCCCTTGGAATTTGATGGACTTCACCTTTCGGATCACTTTTTTCTCCAACAGTTCTTGAACGTACTCCTCCAGAATGGGGGTGGAGTGTTGGAAAAACCGAAGGCACGGGGGTGGAGTGCTGTAGCAGCTCCAGCCCAGTCCATTCTTGAGTAGGCTGTGGGCCCAGGGATCGAAGGTCCACCGATCCCGAAATCTCAGAAGTCTCCCTCCTACCGGCATCATCTCACTTGGACTGCCGTCCTGAGGTCTTGCCTCCCTGACCACGACCACCCCTGAATCCCCTTCCCCTTGAGGGGCGCCTAGACGAGCCTCTAGCTGCTCCTCTAGGCTTTGCTCGAAAGGAAGTAGACTGCCCTTCGAACGTTGGGGTGAATGCCGTGGACTGTGTCGACACAGCCTGGGGTACCCACTGAAAAGTGGTCGGGGTTTGTGCCACCATCTGGGGCACTGAAGGCAATGGCAATTGCCGTTGCTGTTGCTGTCTAAAAGGCTTGGCTGGCCGAGACGGTAGCCTAGTCCTCATAGTCTTCCTCTATGGTTGAGGACCCTCATCCGGGGAAGACTTTCTTTTGATAGCCAGGCCCCACTTCTGGAGAAGGTTTCTATTCTCCAAGGCGGCCTTATCACCAACTTCTTTGACCAAATCGGTAGGAAAAAGGTCTTTGCCCCAAATGTTGGAGGAGATTAGTTTCCTTGGCTCGTGCCTCACCGTAGCCGAGGTGAACACGAACTCCCTACAAGCTCTCCTTGCCTTGACGAAGCCATAAAGGTCCTTTGTCACTGTGGCCAGATGAGTCTTGGCCACTACCATGGACATTTCATGGACCTTGGGGTCACTTGCCGTCGTCTCAAGAGTAGTCTGAAGAGACATTGAGGCAGCCAGTCTTTCTTTTGTCTCGAACTCTCTCCGCAAAAGAAAGTCAGACAGCTTAGGGAGGTCCTCGCCGAACTGAGGTCCGGCAATATCAGCCTCCAACTTCCCGACTGAGAAGGTAAGATGGACGTCCTTCCAGTCTTTGTGGTCCATAGGCAGGGCCAGCGACAAGGGTTTACACTCCTCCAGGGAGGGGCAAGGCTTGCCGTCCTCGACTGCTTTTAGTACAGCCGCAAACCCTTTCTGTAAAAAGGGGAAGGCTCTAGCAGGAGAGGACACAAAGGAAGGGAGCTTCTTGCTCAATGCAGCTACCTTTGAGTTAGAGAAGCCCCTCTCTTTCATCGAGGATGAAAGTAGAGCTTGAGCCTTAGCATGGTCCATCACTATGACCTCCTTCGGCTCTGTCTCCTCCTTTGAAGCTGGTTCCTTCCTCAGCTGGACATAACAGTCCGGATATGACGCCTTGCTGGGCCAGAATTCCACCTCCTCTAGGGGAACTGAACCCAACTTATCCGAGATGACGATCTTTCCAGTCGTCATCGGCATGTGTTCAGCATACCTCCATGGATTAGCATCTGAGCACAAGGGAAGGTCTTTGACATTGAGCCTTTTCTGGGGCCCATGTGATTTTGCAAGGCTCTGCATCCGCAGTTCCATTGCAGCCCGCCTTATCCTGATTCTCCTTCTGCATTTGTTGGATCATTCCAACAATGGAGGAGAGGGCCTGTCCCAGCTCTACTGGGAGACTGGCCGATGTTGAGGGAATAGGCTCCGGGATCTGAACCGGAGTAGCCGACACCTCGTCGACCTCTTCCTCTACAACGTCTGGGGCTTGAACTTCATCCTGGGCTTCTGGCAGGAGGTCTTCCTCCAGACGCTCGTCCACGTCAGACATCCTGTCATCCAACTGGATGTCTTGCATAGCAACCGCGACTTCAGCATCCACCTGGATCTGAACTTGGGGGATCTCTTCTTGAGGCTTGAGAATCACTGCATCAGCTGATGCCCTAGGGAAAAGATAGCCCTCATCTTCTCACTTGGAAGATAAGGTCCAGAGGTGTTCTTCTGGAAGCCCCTTACCCAGGTATGAAGCTTCTCCCTTGCTATATCCCTTGATTCCGCCGTCCTAGGGGAATCAAAGGCCTCAGTAATCAGGTTAGTGTACACAGTACATACCTGAGGGTCAAAATACTGGAGATCACCTTCGGAGATAGCGCATGCTGCGTGTCTCCTACAAAACTCATGTCCGCAGAGGCTCTTGCTGCGGACGTTGCAGAAAACACTTCCGCACTTCGGAGGGTCCTCCTGTAAAGAGAAGAAATTTCCATGAGTATCAAATGAAATATGTATCACTGGATATGCATAGTATAGCATAACAATTCAGAAAGGAAAGACACACACTTGTGTTTCCTTCACAACCAATTGTTGCAGCCTTCCAGATAATAAAATCGAATGGTTAATCTCTTCTAGAATAACCAATGCAAAGTTTCCAGTGGAAACAGGTGGAGCTCACACCTAAGCAATGATTTTAAAATCCTGGATAATAGACAAGAAAGAACTCACTTTCTTATCTGTAGGGCAACAGCAAAGGGCTGTGCAAGACAACACAAAAGTGTTAGAACACACAGTGCTGTACCAAAACTTATACTATAGTTTTCTTCTTACAGTATATGTTATACTGAAAAATACTGGTACAGTATAGGAGGTTATGTGCCGGCCGGCACTTGTCGGCCGGCACACACCATAACTAGCTTTAAAGTATACTACTTAACAGCTATTAGGCGGCAGAACGCTGGTTCAAATGCATGTGCCGGCCGGCAGTAACTGCCGGCCGGCAACAGCCAATGTCGGCCGGCAACTACACAAGGTAGTACCCGGCTGCCGGCCACACTCTTGGTGACCGGCAGACAAGGGCTGACATTAGCCGGCCGGCAAAGGTACACGACCGATGCCAGCCAGCAGCAAAAGAACCAGAGGACTACGACTGCCCGGCTGCCGGCCCCATAGGCCGGCAGCCGGGTCGGGTACAGCACTAGAAGAAAAACAGAATGGATGCCGGGATAAGAGCGTACACTACCTCCAAGCCCGGCAATCCGAAAGAGTGCATATAAGGAAGGGGAGAATCTAATTCAGGCTTCCTGACCAGTGCCGTCTTGTTCTACAGGCAGGCATGGATGAGGGACCAAGGGAGGTCCGGGCAGCACTCAAAGCAGAAGACCCTTGCCGGCCGGCAGAGCTGAGTCAATTCCACATCCTAACTTATCCTAGGTCCAGATGTAGAATAACGTACAGTACTGTAATGGCTAGGCCATTACGGAGATAGAGGGGGAAGGGACAAAAGAGGGTCCTACCAACCTTGCTTTAGTGAAGGATCACCCGCAGCTAAGAAAACTCATCTTAGCCTAAGGGAGATCCAAGGAGGGAAGCCAGCAATACTTGCCAGCTCCCAGAGAACCAAAGCAAGGAAGGTGTTGCTACCCCCAGGAAAAGAATCTTATCCTCCCCCGAGAACAGTAACAAGGACTAGTCTGGTAGATCACAAAAGAAGAAATCATCTCGTACAGAAACCTTCGGTAGTGACCTAAGGAGGCTAAGCCTCCTATGTCTGTGTCAGGCCAGCGAGGGAGACTCTACCCCAAGCCAGAAAAACACTGACTCAGACTAAAAACTCTGTTGTTCTGTCCCTCTCTGAAACCAGAATTACTGGAACAGGAAGGTACAGTAACACCCCAGTATAGTTTTATCGAAAGTTAATTCAGATAAACCACTTAGGGATAAGCCCAAGGCTTAAACAGAGGGAAAGGGATTGCATACCTTCTCCGAAGAAAAGAAAGCAACCGGGGAGTATGAGAAAGTATACTAAGGCTCCATAAGCAACTTAGCCTAGGCACCAAGAGAATCGATTACCTAAATCACCGAAACTCACTCGTATACTATCTTGGAAATATTCAATACAATCTTAAATGTATAAAAAACAGCCTAAAGCTTCAATAAAATTTTAATACACTCGGAAAAACCAAAATCATGCATGAAGTACTAGGACCAAACGACTAGGCTACATGGCCTAGCGTAGGCCAGAATTGGCGAATACTTCGCCAAAATAATACTAAAGCACGAAAGGAAATCCTATGTAACGCTAAATAGCTAAAATTTATTGAAGCAAAACAACCGGGAATGTCGCTCTGGCTAACTAAACTTATACCTAGAGAGCGACAGCGTCCATGAATCCTCCGGTAGGCTACGGCTCTTGTAACAAAGATTAATCCTATTAATCACTTAAAAATTTACCAAGAGCCTACATTTATACATAAAAGACATGGTACTCAACTTATCAGAGGCCGACGAAGTTGGAGAAGCCATGAAAAGTAGAATAAATCCAAGATTTGCGAGAAACACAGGAAAAAACACCGAGTTGTTAAGCTACGTAAAAAGGAATACAGATGGCGCCAGGATTGGCGCCAGGCACGCTTACGAAACGGGAGAATAGGGAGCCTTAGGAGCGGCTCCCTCTTTTTCTTTCCCGATTTCATTTCTTGCCAATTGACCCCTTCGATACGTAATCTCTGTTCGGAGTGCAGATTGCCATGTGGCGTGCCAAGAATACGTCCTCTGATATGTCGCGATATCCCTTTAACGAGGGATATTCGCTCCAGGAGTTAGAATTCTGGTGCCTTAAGGTAAATTGTCTGGGAATATTGCCATAGTTGTAATATACCCTAGGAAGCTACCCAATAGGAACTTCCATCACGACGACATGGCTTGAGCCCAAATATATATATATATATATATATATATATATGTCGAGGAATGCTGTGCTGCCATCTCTTGGCTATTTTTTCACTCCATGGACTAAAGAAGTTATTTCTGTTTATTTGGTTGTCCTTGATTTGTTTTTCTTTCTTAACATGGAGAGTCCGCGGCATTTCTCTAATCACTACCTGACACCTAGCCATCCATAACAGTAAGTACTGAAAAGACACCTTTTCATAAACAGTTTCATGTATTAGTGTATTATGTAATGTCGTGTGTTAAAGTGATTAAGTGTTTATAAGTGTATACAAGTGTATACTGTATAAATAATGAAGATTGTTTGAGAATTGGAAATGTAATATGTTAACCTGTTTAAAACTTTAAAATGTTTAAACAATGTTTTCATTGGTTTACTTCATTGTGCAATTGACTGCATCTTTTGCAGTTAAGAAATTAATTATATTATATCAAGTTTTTAGCTGTAAATATGTTTATATTTTGCAGAACTCCTTAGACCTGGATCAGTCCTTAGACCTGGATCAGTCCTTAGACCTGGATCAGTCCTTAGACCGGGATCAGTCCTTAGACCTGGATCAGTCTTCTGCATACTTGGTCCTAGACCTTAGACTCTTGGTCATTGGATCTGATTCTGCGTCAGACTGTAATCAAGTGCAGTACTTTTCCTGATCCTGATTATACGTGCTAGATGTTCAATACATCTATATAGTATTATAATTCCTGGTGTTAAACATTAAGTTTGTTAATTCTGTTTGTTTCAGTTTGTAAATATATTTTAAGTTAATAGTTTTTCATGTTATACCTTTATATCAAAATATTAAACAAGGAAAGTTAAAAATGAACAATCAAATATATCTTTAAAAGAACCAGAGTTCATGGCATATAAAGTCTCAAGACCATAACTCGACAATTGGCGCAGTGAGTAGGATTAACTGTTCATGAATGTAATGTTTTCTGTTTTCTTTTTTGTTAAGTAGGTACCAGGACTTGATAAGAGAAGTGTCGGACTTGGATCCCAGGTATTTGTTGGTTTCTAATGGAGTCTTGTTTCTTCCCTTTTGATTCTATGGAAGTAAGGTAAGACCTTGAAATTGTTAAAAAGGAGTTTATGGAAAATTTGTGGCTGGTTGTATGTCGCTGTCCTGTTTGTGACTTGAAATATTTATTTTTGTGTTGTAATGCGTTTTTGTATAGAGCGTTAATTAAGAGGTTAAGTATCTTGATTATATGCTTGCAATAACTTTTGCATTCGTATTATTATAATTGCATTAATTAGAGCTTGAGTATCTGATTAAATGCTTAATTTTTGTGTACATTCTTAAACTTATATAAAGTTGTTTGCGCGAATTGTTTACAGCAATACATTATGAATTAGTTTTGAGATTCGGTGTTTGCTAACAATGTAACTGCGTTAGTTTTATAATGGGCTTGCTTTAAGTGACTAGTTCTTAGCAGTCTGTTAAATAATTTATGCGTGGGTCAAAGTTAAACTTCGCCTTCATTAGGTAGTGTTTGCATTTTTCAATGTTTGATTACTCGCGTAGTGTAATTTTCTAATCATCGTTCACTTGTTTTCAAAGGAATACAACTTAGACGTATTTTGTATGTTTATTTATCGTGTAATGATTTTTTATTTTCATTATGGATGTTAAACCGGTAATTGACAGTGCAATTAAACAAGGCCTTACTGGTACTCAAATTGATGAATTTGTACAGAGACAGTTAAAGCTTCAGATAGAATATGACGAGGTCCGAAAGAAAGCAGACGAAGAAAGAGAAGAAAGAGTCGCAAAGCGTGAGTTAGATAAACTAGAGAGAGAGAGAGAAAGAAAGCAGACTAGGAGAGAAAACATGAATTACAGTTACTTAAATTGAAATCTAGTCCTGATTACACTCCAGATCATAATCTCATTGTTGATTCCTTAAGGTCTTCTTTGCCTAGAATTCTGCCATTTGACGAGACCGTAGACGAAATAGATTTGTACATAGATCGCTTCGAGAGATTAGGGAAATTTTACAAATGGAAAGAAGATTATTCAATGATATTGGGAACTCTATTGCGTGGTAGAGCTTTGAAAATTTATTGTAACTTGTCCAGCGATATTGTCAATAACTTTGTTTCACATAAGAAAGCTCCGCTTAAAGCTTTTCGCATAAATTCTAATGTATATCGAAGGAAGTTTAGAGATTCTATTATTGATAATGACGAAAGTTTTGTCCAGTTCAATTGTAAATTGGGACAATATTTTGATAAGTGGTTGGAAC